>NC_037676.1:101675806-101698440 GCF_003255815.1 Theropithecus gelada
TGTGCCTGCCTGCCTGCCTGCCTTCCTTCCTTCCTTCCTTCCTTCCTTCCTTCCTTCCTTCCTTCCTTCCATCCTTCCTTCCGTCCTTCCTGTCTTATTTATTTTTTGAGATGGAGTCTTGCTCTGTCGCCCAGGCTGGAGTGCAGTGGCGTGATCTCGGCTCACTGCAACCTCCACCTCCCAGGTTCAAACGATTCTCCTGCCTCAGCCTCTTGAGTAGCTGGGGCTATAGGCACG
Source organism: Theropithecus gelada (assembly GCF_003255815.1). NCBI lineage: Eukaryota > Metazoa > Chordata > Mammalia > Primates > Cercopithecidae > Theropithecus > Theropithecus gelada. The sequence goes on from NC_037676.1 coordinate 101,676,044, forward strand.
TGCCAGCACGCCCAGCTAATTATTGTATTTTTAGTAGAGACGGGGTTTCACCATGTTGGCCAGGATGGTCTCGGTCTCTTGACCTTGTGATCTGCCTGCCTTGGCCTTCCAAAGTGCTGAGATTACAGGCGTGAGCCAATGCGCTTGGCCTGAGTAGAATATTTCTAATTACATTTTTTTGCTGACCTCATTTCAAGATGTAATATTTTAAATTTATGCCAAAGTTTAATAATACAGTTATCTTGTTTAGGCTTAAGTTTGGCTGAAAATATCAGACTACTCTAAATAACGGTGCTTTAAACAAGATCCAATTTTGTCTCTCATTAGAAAGTTTAAGCAGGCATCCTAAAGCTATTATAATCTTTCAATATCAGGAAGCTTTTTATTCTACTTTGAGTGACCTTCATTGCCAGGCTTGCCTCATGGTTCATGATGGTGGCTTCAGGAGTTAATCAAGTCTGCATTTCAGTGAGCAGAAATGAGTACAGTGAAGGAAAAAGCTATGTTCTACATCATTAAGCACTACCCAGAAGTTGCACACCCCATTTTGTTTATATACTCTTGGCTAGAAGCTAGTTACATGGTCCTATCTAGCTGCATAAAAGGTCTTGCAAATGTAGTGTGTATTCTTTAAAGCCATGTACCTGGCTACAACTTGTGTTTTCTAACTAAGAAAGGAAGAGTGGATAGTAGAGATTATTTAGCTGCTTCTACCGTAGTAACTTAAAATGGAAAATCAAAAGCTGAATTTTGGAAAAAAAATAGAGAATAAAAATATTTTCCTTTAGTATGCATATCACAAGACAAAGCTGGTTAAAAAAATGTTTTTAGTGTTGCTTAGATATTTCACACTAAGAGATATAGACTTGGGAGTCATCAACATATGGATCATAGTAGAAGCCACAGAGTGGTTGAGATTTCTCAGGAGACCCTACAGAGCAGGATGGGAAGAGAGTGCAAAATTACATTCAAAGGAACTCTTTAATGGAAGAGTAAGGAGAAGGAGCCAATGGAGAGAGTTCAGAAGCATCACTATATGAGAAGTAGGCAACAAAGCTACATGTATATGTGCGACACAATTCCAAAGAGTTTCAAGAAGAAGGTGGATGTGCATGATATGCTGTAGAGTCATCAAGAACAATGAGGCTGACAAATAGGCTGTTAGTCTGTGGCCAGTTGGCCAGAGGACTTTTAGTTGTTAAGGAACGGATGTGAATTGAAGGAGGGACAACCTATGTACACCAGTCATTCAAGAAATTTGACTATATAGTCACTTGGGGTATGTATATAGCAATAGAGATATAAAGAGACAAGGAGACAAAATTGGAGATACCACAAAGACTGAGGATAATTTATACAGTGAGATCACAGGTAAGCAAGATCTAAAACCCTGCACAGATGTGAGACTTAACCATTTAGGAAAAATCATTTATTCTTTAGGACAGAGATAAGAAGATAAGACTATATATCATTATAGATTAATTTAGTTATTTTTCTTTCCACAAACAAGTACTTATGTGGGACAAGTATTTTTTTCTTTTTGCACTTTTAGAGAATCTAAGAGATCGAAAAATGTATAATTTTCTCAAGACAAGCCTCCTATTTTTCTCATACAGGGAACCAGTTTTTCAGGTTAACTTTGGAATGCCCTGGCTGAGAAGAGGAGTTCATTCAGGTGGTTAGAGGGCCCTAAAATTTTATTTTTTCTTTACAAATGTCATTTGAAAATATTAAAGCATGAAGGTAGACATTATTGTATAATATAAAATTGATTTTATCAGGGATAAAAGATGGTTTTACAAAATTTTACTGTTTTAGAACAGAAAAAGGTTGAAAATAAAGTATATCTAATGAAGTACATCTAAAGTAAAATAACTTGAAAATGTAATTCAGAAAGTCATCAGAGAATTTAATGAAATTATATGTTTACTGAGTTGTTTTGTACATTGTAAGAAAAATTATTTTTATTTCTAAATCTAAATTCAAGGGAAAAAGTATTAGCAGTCTGCAGAGCTTAAAATGATACACAAAGTTCAAATTATTTTATAAGTTGTTTCTGCACTATTCTAGGCAATCAGCATAATTTATAATTAGACAATATTTCTAAGATTAATTTTCTAAAGGACTTCAACAGATGCTAGATGATTATTTGATATGTTACCCATACTGTAGATGATTGTAGCCATATACTTCATTTCCTTAACTCTTTGATTTTTTGAATATTTCATGTTTTATGAAGGTAGTAGTTTATGAAGGTGATAAATATAAAGTGTCTCTGATGATAGCTATCACTTTCATAAACATGAAGCATCCCTCAGTCATCTGATGGCAATCTTTTATAGCCATATCTATCAAATGTATTACTAAGTTGACATTTACCACATATTTGAATTTCTCACATTGCTAGTGTTCATGTGAAAACTCCTGAAATGAATCATTAGCTCGTAAGGAGATGTAATTACACTTTATTTAGTATGTCTCCATGTGTGCCCTGCCGAGTATTTTATCATTGGTATTTGATGATTAATTCCAACAAAGTGTTCAGTTTGTTAAGCAGACTGGGTTTATTTATTTTTATTTTTAAATGTGCTGTACTTTATTAACATACATATAATGTCCTATCTTGTTGGGTCCTTTTCTTGAGAGACTAGCAATTATTCCATATTTAATTTTTTTTAAATTCTTGGTCCTTACCTCTTTGGCTCACTTTTTATTTCTCTGGGATTGTAAAGCAGATTTATTTGTGTATGGTTTCTTCTAATGTGTTCAAGTTTTGCTTTCTATTTTTACTTTGAAGGTAGAGAGCATAGACTTCATTAAATTTTCTCAGAAGAGAAAGGTTTGGAAGGTAAATTAATGTTGAAAAATTACTTGTACTTCCATACCCTGTTGGAGTTATTTGACTTCCATTACTGTTAGCACTGCCTCACTCCCTTCCCTTTTGAATATGCTGGCCCAAACCTGGAACAAAACAACGAAAAGAGGGAGGGGGAAATAAGAACCCCCACCCCCACCCCAGAACATGGTTTCTTGGTTTCCTTCAGCACAGCCGAGGCAGACTAACATTTCTTTAAAAGCATTACTGAATACTAAGAAGGAATAAATGAGAACAAATACAGAAAATATAAACTATTTAAAAATAGTTAACCTTAAAATTGTAGTCTTCAGTTGTTTTTCTTAGTGCACTCCTATCAGTAATTTCTGAGCAAGCATCCATAGTAGTTATTGATTTATACGTTAAATATATGTATCACTATTTAATGTAATAAAGCATGTAAGATTATTTTAATTTTAATATTTAAATTATACTATTCAGATAGAATTTTAATACATCAATAATGTTTCAGTGGGTGTAATATTGCATGGTATTACTTTTTTTTTTTTTGAGGCGGAGTCTCGCTCTGTCACCCAGGCTGGAGTGCAGTGCTCAATCTCAGCTCACTACAACCTCCGCCTTCTGGGTTCAAGCAATCCTCCTGCCTCAGCCTCCCAAGTAGCTGGGATTACAGGTGCCCACCACACACCCGGCTAATCTTTGTGTTTTTTAGTAGAGACAAAGTTTCACCATGTTGGCCAGACTGGTCTCGAACTCCTGACCTCAAGTGATCCGTCCGTCTCGGCCTCCCAAAGTGCTAGTATTACAGGCGTGAGCCATTGTACCCAGCCTGCATGGTATTACTTTTTAAATATTTGTTTAATACTTTGTTTTGATAGCAACTTATAAGTTTAATTTTTAATTAAGTTTATTCCAATTGTTGGTTTTAATGGCTGACATAATTGGAAAGCTGCCTCACTGAGATACATCATATTGAAGAGATGAAAAGGGCATCATTGACTGTACTCAAGATACTTATTTTTCAGTCCCATCTATTTTGCAAAGGTTTGCTGACATAAGGCCAGTAAATTTTCATCTTCCTTATATAATGAGTTATTTCAATTTAATGGGATATTGCCTTTTTTATTCAAATAAATTAGTTTTGTTTTTAATCCATATTTTTGAGTGTGTTTTACAGGAATATTTTTAAAGTGTGTATACAGATTATGAGTATTAATTCAGTTAAAATAAATAATAAAATTCCAAAACCTGATTAACTATGCATGGTAAATTGTAATATGCCACAATTAACTGAAAACAAGTGAAGGATTGAAGAATCCTTGGCAATTCTTTCTTGTTGTTGAGTGTTCCTGTTCCTTTGTATACTTAACATAGTGTTATCTGTGGCCTTCTGACATGAGGAAGGACTCCAATGATAGTCTACTGTATTAAATATTAATAAACTATGGCTGGGCACAGTGGCTCACACCTGTAATCCCAGCACTTTGGGAGGCCAAGTGGGCAGATCACTTGAGGTCAGAAGTTTGAGACCAGCCTGGCCAACATGGCCCATCTCTACTAAAAACACAAAAATTAGCTGGGTGTGGTGATGTGTGCCTGCAGTCCCAGCTACTCGGGAGGCTGAGGCAGGAGAATTGCTTGAACCCAGGAGGTGGAGGTTGCAGTGAGCCGATATCGTGCTATTGCACTCCAGCCTGGGCTACAGAGCGAGACTCCAGCTCTAAATAAATAAATAACTGAATAAATAAATAAGTAACTATATGTGTTTCTCATTTTTAGATGAAAGTAAATATAAGTAGATATTCTCATGTTGGCCAGGCTAGTCTCAAACTCCTGGACTTAGGCCAGGAACACCCTATGGGTGTTCTTGTAGCTTTGTGCACCACATTTTTTGGAGAACACTCTTGTGTTGGAATGTTATTATTTGAAAGTTTAGCATTACCTAGAGAAAGCCTCTCATGTAAGGTTCGGATATGATTATCCTGTGGAGCAGATTCACTGTGCAGTGGTTACCAACTTGTCCAGTGAGACAGAACACACTCATATGCAGTGAGTTACATTAAGCAGATTTATGGCTGTACTCACAGATAGCTATCAAGGGACAATAGAAGCCTAGGATTCAGTGTGATTTGGTTCCCCCAGACTCCGGAAAGCTGCTCAGGTTAAATGGTGTCTCATCTGTGCATGCCGCACTACATCTGAGGGTCCCTGGAAGACATCTGTTTTTGGGTTTTATATTCCATGGTGATATGACTTGCTGGCTAAAGCATTACAGTGTACTGTTTCTAGTCTGGACTGGAACAGAACTTGAGCTCTTTTGGTCAGTCCCTTCCTATCTTAAGATGTTGCGTTGTACAATATTCTTAAGAACTACAAGTGAAAAAAGGAAGAGAACTGGGTAGTCCAAGGCCACCAGAGCACCGTCCTGCAGTTTCCAAGGAGCCAATTTAAACTAAGAAAGGTATTGGCTGAGATAGTGAAAGAAATCTTTACTCCCTCTGGTCAAGGAGTTAAAAAAAAAAATCAATAGCATCTCCAAATCTGCTGGCTTAGGCAGAGAATCAGTGGGATAATGACCAGTGAATATGCTAATAGAGGTACTGGAAGTCAGGTGAGTTAGGAAGCCAATGAAGTTGAACAGCTCTTGAAGAAGTAAGCCTGAGAAAGGAGGGAAACAAGTCTCATGATATGCTTAAAGCATTTTGGGACCTATGCAGGCTATGTAATGATGTTGCTAGGGCAGGGCACATACAACTACTAACCTATTGCCTGGTTTTCCCCAAATTGATAGGTGATTTCTTTACTAGCAAATAAACATTCCTAAATTAGAAAGGACTCTTCAATTGTGAGAGACATAAACTATATTCAAATGATTTTCAATTTAAAAACCGGTTGTGGCAGGCTATTTATGGAATCCCGTAACCAGAATGGTAAAGGCAAAGATGGATCTTTTCTTTGGAATGACTTAGAACCAGAGATTCCACGTTATCAGCACACCATCTTTTCGTGTTGGTTTAACTTTCTCTTACTGAACATAGATTTCTTGACATAGTTTTGTACATGGCTGGGGTACCTCTGAACTCACATACTTAATTCCCTATGAGCAAAGAGAAACAGGTCTTATCCAATGCCTATTGAAAATGTAATTGAAGCACTTTGGGAGGTCAAGGTGGGCAGATCACCTGAGGCCAGGAGTTCGAGATCAGCCTGGGCAACATGGTGAAACCCCGTCTCTACTAAAAATACAAAAATTAGCCGGGTGTGGTGGCACATGCCTGTAGTCTCAGCTAATCAGGAGGCTGAAGTGGGAGAATCGCTCAAACCCGGGAGGCAGAGGTTGTAGTGAGCTGAGATTGCGTCATTGCACTCCAGCCTGGGTGACAGAGCAAGACTGTGTCTCCAAAAAAAATAAATAAATAAAATAAAAAAATGTAATCGAAGAGGATTTTGCTTGACTGTCTTAAATCATGTGCCAACATCTTGGACAGTCACTATGGTCAGGAAGGTTAGGTACAACGATTGGCCCAGCAGCAGCGCAGGTTGGGTCATGTTTTCACACCTGTGTTCTGGGGCATGAGATATAATGCCAGAAAAAATGCAAGAATAGCAGAAACATGGCTCATGAGGATAACTCCAGCTATTCCAGTTTGTACATACTAATTTTTTATTTTGCAATTAGTCACAGCAGGTTTAAAACACATTACTGTTTTGATAGGAAGATGGTAAATTGATTATGAAGGTATTAGCCACATGAACTAGGGAACAGGGAGAAAAATCTGGAAGGAAGAGACATAAGATGCATAAGACAGATTGCAGACTTTACAACAGGCTTCGTTTTAATTTTTTTAAACATAGAGTTTATTCAACTGAGGGAAAGGAATTACAATATGTTTTTGTTGTGTGCAGTTTTGAACAATGCAGTTTTGCCTAGCACAATTTATTCATTTTTAAACTTCATCTGTTTCATTATAAAGATTTTTTCCCAAAGAGCCATTAATTTGAATTATCATAATATGTGATTTGAACTATAATGTCACTTAATTTTAAAGTTCTTTGAGAACATTTTGCAGTGTTAATAAGTGAATGTTTTTCAAATATAGAGTTCTTTGGAAATAAGTGTAAGTTATTCTAGTTTTTATACAAACTGGCAAGAATTCAGCAAAAATTCAACCAAAAATTTTTTTAACAGTCTTTTCACCCCCTTTTAGCAGTCAGAACAAGATTATAGTTTCCAGATGAAATTCTGAATGTCACATAGTGATGACATATATTTTCCTGGTTGGCTCAGCATGAGATGCAATTTTGTATGCCATGTCACGCTGACTTGCAGAATCCAAAAGCCATTATTTCCCAAGGGGCTTTCAAGAGTGATACTATTGAATGTAGTTTTTATTTTGATGAAAAGTCACATGCATTATTGCAATTCTGTGGCAAGTTTCTTAAAGCTTTGAATATTATTTAACTTTTAGAAATTTTAAAAATAGTACTATGTAAAGGTCACTTTCTCTTCAATATATTTAAATTTATATTGCCAAATACAGTTGCCAAAAATAATGATGAGTATAAAATGTAAATCAAGAATTAGGAAGGTATAGTAGATAAACCAGTAGCTTAGGGACCAAAACACCTAAATTTTTATCTTACTCTACCCCATGTTAAGCTAACATCACACGGTTTTGTTTTTTTCATTTATAAAATGATGATAAGTATACCCAGCAATACCTCAAGTAAAGTAAGATATATGAAAGTTCTTTAATATGATAAAACACAATTCAGAAGCCAAAGATCACATTTTTGATGTTTGAATTTTAAAGGAAAAGCTGTAGACTTCAAGCATGGTGAAGCGTATTTTGACTAACAGTTTCTAGCCTTGTGGTAAAATTTTATTCTTTCTTTTTTCCTTTGGATCTTAATCATCTGCAAGTTGGCTTAAACCTCAGTATATCAGTACAGATGCCTACATAATGAAATTTATTTCACACTGATGATCTGCCTTCTTTTTTAGGCTAACTGTCTAACTGACCTGCTTTGTTATACCAGTCTTATTTTTTTTCCTCTTTTTTAAGGTGCCTCATATCCAACTGCCTACACATCTCTGCTTAGGTATTTTATGGGATGCTCAAGCCTAACATGTCTTGTTTTATCTGCCTTCCTACATTTATATAACTGTGTACCTCTCCCCCAACCTTCATTCACCATGATGCTCAAGGCTGAGACCTAGGATTCATCCTTAGTGTCTCCCTTTCCTGTCCATTCCACTTCCAAGTTGTATCTTGAATCTTTTTGTCTGTTCGTATGCCATAACAAATGGAGCCACATCATTTTTTTGTACAGAGTAATGTAAGGATATGCTAACTAGCCTTCCTGGTGGCATTTGGTATTATCTTATCCTCTGATCTCAGTTACCTCAGTTCATTGTCCACATGGCAGCAAGAGTCATCTTATTAAAAACCTAAGTTAGATCATGTCTCTCCCTGATTAATCACAGTAATTGCTTCCTATTGCACTTAAGATACAACTCAGACTTCTTACCATGTTCTACACAGTTGGATCTTATCTAACCTCCATCAGGTTCTCCTGATGGCATCTTTGTCATTTTTCCTTACATGGATCCTGTTTCATTTTCTTATATACTTCATTCTCTCCCTTCCCTTCCCTTCCCTCCCCGCCCCGCCCCTCCCCTCCCCTCCCCTCCCTTCCCTTCCCTGACGGACTTTTGCTCTGTCACCCAGGCTGGAGTGTAGTGGCATGATCTTGTCTCATTGCAACCTCCCGCCTCCCCGGTTCAAGCGATTCTCCTGCTTCAGCCTCCCGAGTAGCTGGGACTACAGGCGCACGCCATGCTAATTTTTATATTTTTAGTAGAGACGGGGTTTTACCATATTGACCAGGCTGGTATCGAACTCCTGACCTTGTAATCCACTCAACTCAGCCTCCCAAAGTGCATGGATTACAAACGTGAGCCACCATGCCTGGCCGCTATACACTTTTCATACTGCAGGTCTTAGTTTAGATTATCAATAAAGAAACCTCTGTATTCCGTAAAAGAGGTATGTGCCAGTCACCCAGGATTCTTTAACACCCCTTTCTGTCCTTAGAACACTTATCATGTATCCTGTTCTTATTTTTTTTGTTTTTGTTTTTGTTTGTTTGTTTTTAAAATTCTCTCCTTCTCTGGAATATATCTCAACGGCCATATATGACTTGTTCATTTTTGTATTCCCAGAGTCTAACAGCCATTGTGGTATTGAGCAAATATGTATTAATTAATTGTTGCATGAATGAATTAAACTTTTCCTTTCTCTGTTATTTTTAGAGATGTAAAACTCTCATTCCTTAGTCTTTTAAACCCCTGTTCTTTAATTGATTTAAGTTGATGTCCTATAACTTTTCTTATCTGTTCTGGTTCCTCACAGATATTTGTCAGATACTCAGAAGGAGTTAGCAGCTCATGACACAATTTCACATGGTTTGCATAATCTTCCAGGGTATTCCTACTACATCAGAAATTTAGATATATTTTAAAATGTTGAATTATTTTAAGAATAGTCCAAGTACAACACGGGATATTAAGATAAAATTTTACCTCTAGTCAGTGTTCTCCATTCTGTGCTAAGTGGGTTGGGAAATTGCAAGTAATGTATGACATGGCTTTTGTTATGATGAACTTTAGGTTCTATCTGGAGAAAGAAAAGTAATGTACAGCATAGTAGACTTTAGAGAACTGAGGAAAACTGAGTGGAAGGAATCATTACTATAGATTTTAGGAATTAGAAAAGTTTTCATTGAGAAGACCTTAAGATAGGTCTTAGACAGGTGTAACAATCGAGAAGATGCTTTCATTTGGATGGGAACAGCAGAGAGAAGACACTGATTGGAGTAAAGAATCTTTAGTTGAAATAGTGGAAAATAAAGTCGAACAGAGATTCAGAGAGACAAGACCAGCTTATACAGAGCTTTGAAAGCCAGATAGAGAACTTTGACTTTCTACCTGAGATTCATTCTTAAGTAGTATCCTACAGCTGAGAATTGTTTGTAGGATGGAACTAAAGGAGGAAGACCCATTTCAGAACTGTGAGTAAATCTTTATAGTGATGAAGATTTTCAACAAATTGGTAGCCAAGGAAACAGAAGAAGAAAGTACAGATTTAGGTTATTTCTGAAACTAAAAATTGACTTTCTTTCTTACCCTTTAAAAAAGGTATATGTAAATTTATGTTTATTTCTTTTGAGAGATTCCCGAATCATTTTTAGGATCATGAATGATAATAGTGTCTTTTTCATAGTCATACATATGTGGTTTAGAATAAAGTGAGAGGCCATCAATGCTTCTACAATTATTGTACTTTCTACATTATGATAACATTTTTTGTTAGCCGTCTATTTCTCTCTTTATAATAAGAGCCCCTCAGAGGTGTGACCCCAGTCTCTTTGTTTCTCCATGACCTAGCACAAGTAGGCACTCAATTATACTTATTGAATTGAACTAAGCAACTTTTCCATAGCTCATAAGTCTTGGAAGAGGCCAGCATTTTCCTTTATCTCATTTCCAAGTGTTTTCCAGGCCACATCAACAGAATATAAGAATACAATGTAATAAGATTCACAAGTCGGCATCTGTTTGACTTTATTCCTGCTATGCTGCTGAAATTTTAAAAACCTTTTTGTGATCTTCTAAAGAAATGAGGAAATGGGGGATTGAGAGAAAGGTGATGAGTTTTGAGTAGAGGCATGATATAACCTTTTTTGGCTATTTTACCATATTCTTGATGCTGTACTGAGAATAGACTGTAGGGAGAAAAGCGTAGAAGGAGATAAGCCAGGTGCCATATGGCTCTTGGCCATAGTGTGTGTATACCTGTAATCATGGTAACTTTGCCAGGTAGGCATTCTAGAGGATGCAAGGTCAAATTCAGGATCTATTTTGAGATAGAGCCAATCAGATTATAGTAATTTTCAGGATGTATGGTGTAACAGAGAAGGGTCATGGTTTTGTTTCTTTGTTTTTGCAGCCAGAAAGGTGGATTTGCTATTTATTGAAACTTGGAAGACTAAAAGGTGAAGAATATAGGGACTTTTGAGAAAGAGACTCAAGAGATTTCCTTTGGCTATGTTAAATTGGAAATTCCTATTAACTATCCAAATGGAGATGTTCAGTAGGCAGTTGGATAAATAGTCTGGAGCTTATAGGATAGATCCAGACAATTCCCTGGAAATAGAATCCTCATAGAGGATACTTAAAGCCATGACATTGAGTGAGATCCTCTAAGACGGAAGTGTTTGTAGAGAAGAGAAATGACCCAAGTACTGAACGCTTGGACGTTTCAGCATTTAGTGGTCTGTAGAATGAAGAATTAGCTAGAAAACTGAGAAAGAGCTACAACTGAGGTAGAATGGGAACATAGAGATGGCAGTGTTCAGAAAGAAGTGAAGACTGTGTTTTAAGGACGTGGAAATGATCAACTTTTTCAGATTCCTCTAATAGGTCAGTGTTAAACAATGGCTCTAAAAAACTACCACGGAAATTTCAGTGACTCAGAATTCATTTCTTGTTGTAGGAAAGTCCATTACTGTGTCCACAGTGTGATAGCTCTTTTCTAAACAGTGAATCAGCCACTCTGAGGGTCCTTAGGGCCTCAGATTCAGAAGAGAGTTTTAGGAAGATGAAGATTTTGCTGATGACATATCATGAGTCCTAGAGGGCAGAATGGAGGAGATTGTGGTGTGTGGAGTGAGAGATGAGGTCAGATGGGAATTGCACAGGTCTGTCTAGTGATGAGAATCTGAGTGATGAGGGGTATTGTTAGAATTTTGAGTTTCTCCTGGTGGCTGATGTAAACAATATAAATGGCATGAAGGAATCAGTACTGGGGTGTCTAATTCAGAATTAGGTGACAAGGCTGTGAGTACTGGGGCTGAAGGGATGTGGTCTTTAATCCCTCTGGGATTACAGGCGTGAGCCACAATGCCCAGCCTGAAACAAGTTTGAAGAAATTTAAATTATACATTCGGTAAATATGTATATGTACAATTATATACTTAGTGGATTTTTTAAATGATTGCAGTTATATATGTCAGATTAAATCACCAAAAAATAATGAAATTTTTAGGCCTAGGATTTTTCTTTGGATTGCAAAGACCCCCACAAAATAACCAAGGATCATAATTTTCTTTTTCCGCTCTCCACTTAGAGGAAAACAATTAAATGCAGATCAAATAAACATATTTAGTGGATTTATTTAAGTTCCAGACTACATACTGGAGTCATAATAGATTCAACTTACAGTTCTTGTATCAGGAATCAAATAAGATGAGAAGAGTTTTGAGTATGAGCAAAACAACTCCTAGTTGGTCTCTATTTTCACTCTCTTCTTCCAATTATATATTCTTTGTGTTAATATAAGAATTTTCACTTCATAACTCAGGAATGGAAAACCAAATACTGTATGTTCTCACTTATAAGTATGAGCTAAGCTATGGGTACGCAAAGGCATACAGAGTGGCATAATGGACATTAGAGACTAAAAAGGTGGGTTGGGGGAATACTTGGGTGACAGGTGCAGTAAAATTTCAGATTTCACCACTATGCCATTTGTCTCTGTAACCAAAAACCAATTGTATCCCTGAAGCTATTGAAAAATTTAAAAAATTGTTAAAAATGAAAAGAACTTTCACTTCTAAAACTCAAATTTTATTACACTGAATTGCTTAACAGTTTTCACTATCTCTTGGTACCTTCAGGATGAACTTCATGTTTCTTTGCAAGATATTTAAGACCCTTCACAACTAGGCCTTACCTTGTCTTTCTTTCCGGCCTTACCTCTGGTATACCAGTTGCATTTTTTGTGTGGTCTGCTTCACTCACACTAAACTACTTACAATTCACTTTGTGAATCTATGCCTTTGTGCATCTTCTTTCTGTCTGCTAGTCGTCTGTCTTTAAGAATTCTTTCTCAAACAAGCTCCATGTTACCTCCTTTGTGGAGTCTTTCCTGCCAATATTTGAGTGAATTAATTCAGTCTTCCTGTGTTACCAGAATTATTTATTTATTTATTATTATAATTTAAGTTCTGGGATACCTGTGCAGAACATACAGGTTTGTTACATAATTATACACATGCCATGGTGGTTTGCTGCACCCATCAACCTGTCATCTACATTAGGTATTTCTGAAAATGTTATCCTTCCCCTAGCCCCTACCCTGTGACAGGGGCTGGTGTGTGATGTTCCCCTCCCTATGTCCATGTGTTCTCGTTGTTCAACTCCCACTTACAAGTGAGAACGTGTGGTGTTTGGTTTTCTGTTCTTGTGTTAGTTTGCTGAGAATGATGGTTTCCAGCTTCATCCATGTCCCTGCAAAGGACATGAACTCATCTCTTTTTATGGCTGCATAGTATTCCATGGTGTATATGTGCCACATTTTCTTAATCCAGTCTATCATTGATGGGCATTTGGGTTGGTTCCAAGTCTTTGCTATTGTGAACAGTGTTGCAATAAACGTATGTGTACGTGTGTCTTTATACTAGAATGATTTATAATCCTTTAGGTATATATCCGGTAATGGGACTGCTGAATCAAATGGTATTTCTGGTTCTAGATCCTTGAGGAATCGCCACACTGTCTTCCACAACGGTTGAAGTATTTTACACTCCTATCAATGGTGTAAAAGCGTTCCTATTCTCTGCATCCTTTCCAGCGTCTGTTGTTTCCTGACTTTTTAATAATCACCATTCTAACCAGCATGAGATGGTATCTCATTGTGGTTTTGATTTGCATTTCTGTAATGATCAGTGATGATGAGCTTTTATTCATATGTTTGTAGGCCACGTAAGTGTCTTCTTTTGAGAAGTGTCTGTTCATATCCTTTGCCCACTTTTTGATGGAGTTGTTTGTTTTTTTCTTGTAAATGTGTTTAAGTTCTTTGCAGATTCTGGATATTAGCCCTTTGTCAGATGGATAGATTGCAAAAAATTTCTCCCATTCTGCGTGCTGCCTGTTCCCTCTGATGATAGTTTCTTTTGCTGTGCAGAAGCTCTTTAGTTTAATTAGATCCCATTTCTCAATTTCGGTTTTTGTTGCCATTGCTTTTGGTGTTTTAGTTATGAAGTCTTTGCCCATGTCTATGTCCTGAATGGTATTGTCTACATTTTCTTTTAGGGTGTTTATGGTTTTAAGTCTTACATTTAAGTTTTTAATCCATCTTGAGTTAATTTTTGTAAAAGGTGTAAAGAAGGGTCCAGTTTCAGTTTTTTGCAAATGGCTAGCCAGTTTTCCCAATACTGTTTATTAAATAGAGAATCCTTTCTCCATTGTTTATTTTTGTCAGGTTTGTCAATGGTCAGATGGTTGTAGATGTGTGGTATTATTTCTGAGGCCTCTATTCTGTTCCATTGGTCTACATATCAGTTTTGGTACCAGTACCATGCTGTTTTGGTTACTGTAGCCTTGTAGTATAGTTTGAAGTCAGGTAGCGTGATGCCTCCAGCTTTGTTCTTTTTGCTTAAGATTGTCTTGGCAATGCAGGCTCTTTTTCAGTTCCATATGAAATTTAAAGTAGTTTTTTTTTAATAATCCTGTGAAGAAAGTCAGTGGTAGCTTGATGGGGATAGCATTGAATGTATAAATCACTTTGGACAGTATGACCATTTTCATCATATGTATTCTTCCTATCCGTGAGTATGGAATGTTTTTCCATTTGTATGTGTCCTCTCTTATTTCGTTGAGCAGTGGTTTGTAGTTCTCCTTGAAGAGGTCCTTCACATCCCTAGTAAATTGGATTCCTAGGTATTTTATTCTCTTAGTATCAATTGTGAATGGGAATTCACTCATGATTTGGCTCTCTGTTTGTTTATTATTGGTGTATAGGAGTGCTTGTGATTTTTGCATATTGATTTTGTATCCTGAGACTTTGTTGAAGTTGCTTATCAGCTTAAGGAGATATTTGGCTAAGATGGTGGGGTTTTCTAAATATACAATCATGTCATCTGCAGACAGAGACAATTTGACTTCTTGTCTTCCTGTATGAATACCCTTTATTTCTTTCTCATGCCTGATTGCCCTGGCGAGAACTTCCAATACTATGTTGAATAGGAGTGGTGAGAGATGGCATTCTTGTCTTGTTGGTTTTCAAAGGGAATGCTTCCAGCTTTTTTCCTTCTAGTATGATGTTGGCTGTGGGTTTGTCATAAATACCTCTTATTATTTTGAGATACGTCTCATCAATACCTACTTTATTGAGAGTTTTTAGCATGAAGGGGTGTTGAATTTTGTTGAAGTACTTTGCTGCACTTATTGAGATAATCATGTGGTTTTTGTCATTGATTCTGTTTTTGTGTTATTGATTTGCATATGTTGAACCACCTTGCATCCTAGGGGTGAAGCCAACTTGATCATGGTGGATAAGCTTTTTGATTTGCAGCTGGATTTGGTTTGCCAGTGTTTTATATTGACGATTTTTGCATTGATGTTCTTCAGGTATATTGTCCTGAAATTTTCTTTTTTTGTTGTATTTCTGCAGGGTTTGATATCAGAATGATGCTGGCCTCATAAAGTGAGTTAGGAAGGAATCCATCTTTTTATATTGTTTGGAATAGTTTTAGAAGGAATAGTACCAGCTCCTCTTTGTACCTCGGGTAGAATTCAGCTGTGACTCAATATGGTCCTGGGTTTTTTTGGGTTGGTAGGCTATTAATTACTGCCTCAATTCAGAACTTGTTATTGGTCTATTCAGGGATTTGACTTCTTCCTGGTTTAGTCTTGGGAAGGTGTATGTGTCCAGGAATTTGTCCATTTCTTCTAGATTTTCTAGTTTATTTGCATAGAGGTATCTATAGTATTCTCTGATGGTAGTTTGTATTTCTGTGGGATCACTGGTGATCTCCCCTTTATCATTTTTTATTGTGTCTATTTGATTCTTCTTTCTTAGTTATTTCTTGTCTTCTGCTAGCTTTTGAATTTGTTTGCTCTTGCTTCTCTAGTTCTTTTAATTGTGATGTTAGGGTGTCGATTTGCTGTCTTTTCTCCTTTTTCCTGTGGGCATTTAGTGCTATAAATTTCCCTCTACACACAGCTTTAAATGTGTCCCAGAGATTCTGGTACATTGTGTCTTAGTTCTCACTGGTTTCAAAGAACTTACTTACTTCTGCCTTAATTTTATTATTTACCCAGTAGTCATTCAGGAGCAGGTTATTCAGTTTCCATATAGTTGTGCAGTTTTGAGTGACTTTCTTAATCTTTTTTTTTTTTTTTTTTTTTTGAGACGGAGTCTGGCTCTGTCGCCCGAGCTGGAGTGCAGTGGCCAGATCTCAGCTCACTGCAAGCTCCACCTCCCGGGTTTACGCCATTCTCCTGCCTCAGCCTCCCGAGTAGCTGGGACTACAGGCGCCGCCACCTCGCCCGGCTAGTTTTTTGTATTTTTAGTAGAGACAGGGTTTCACCGTGTTAGCCAGGATGGTCTCGATCTCCTGACCTCGTGATCCGCCCATCTCCGCCTCCCAAAGTGCTGGGATTACAGGCTTGAGCCACCGCGCCCGGCGACTTTCTTAATCTTTAGTTCTAATTTTATTGCAGTGTGGTCTGAGAGACTGTTATGATTTCCATCCTTTTGCATTTGCTGAGGAGTGTTTTACTCCCAATTATAATGTGGTCAGTTTTAGAATAAGTGCGATGTGGTGCTGAGAAGAATGTATATTCTATTGATTTGGGGTGGAGAGTTCTGTAGATGTCTATTAGGTCTGCTTGGTGAAGAGCTTGAGTTCAAGTCCTGAATATCCTTGTTAATTTTCTGTCTCATTGATTTGTCTGATATTAACAATGGGGTGCTCAAGTCTCCCACTATTATTGTGTGGAAGTCTAAGTTTCTTTGTAGGTCTCTAAGAACTTGCTTTATGAATCTGGGTGCTCCTGTATTGGGTGCATATATATTTAGGATAGTTAGCTCTTGTTGCTTTGATCTCTTTCTCATTATGTAATGCACTTCTTTGTCTTTTTGATCTTTGTTGGTTTAAATTCTGTTTTATTGGAGACTAGGATTGCAACTCCTGCTTTTTTTTTTTCCTTTTCCTTTGCTTGGTAGACCTTTCTCCATCCCTTTTTTTGAGCTTATGCGTGTCTTTGCACATGAGTTGGGTCCCCTGAATACAGCACACTGATGGGTCTTGACTCTTTGTGCAATTTGCCAGTCTGTGTCTTTTAATTGGGGCATTTAGCCCATTTACATTTAAGGTTAATATGGTTATGTGTGAATTTCATCCTGTTATCATGATGCTAGTTGGTTATTTTGCCCATTAGTTGATGCAGTTTCTTCATAGTGTCAATGGCCTTTACAATTTGGTATGTTTTTGCAGTGTCTGGTACTGGTTTTTCCTTTTCATATTTCATGCTTCCTTCAGAAGCTCTTTTAAGTCAGGCCTGGTGGTGGCAGAATTTCTCAGTGTTTGCTTGTCTGTAAAGGATTTTATTTCTCCTTCGCTTATGAAGTTTAATTTGGCTGTATATGAAATTTTGGGTTGAAAATTCTTTTCTTTAAGAATATGGAATATTGGCCCCCACTCTCTTCTGGCTTGTACGGTTTCTGCCAAGAGATCCGCTGTTAGTTTGACGAGTTTCCCTTTTTGGGTAACCCGAACTTTCTCTCTGGCTGCCCTTAATATTTTTTCCTTCATTTCAACCATGGTGAGTCTGATGATTTTGTGTCTCAGGGTTGCTCTTCTCAAGGAGTATCTTTGTGATGTTCTCTGTATTTCCTGCATTTGAACATTGGCTTGTCTTGCTAGGTTGAGAAAGTTCTCCTGGATAATATCCTGAAGAATATTTTCCAACTTGATTCCATTCTCCGAATCACTTTCAGGTACACCAATCAAACGTAGGTTTGGTCTTTCCACATAGTCCCATATTTTGTGGAGGCTTTGTTCGTTCCTTTTCATTCTTTTTTCTCTAATTTTGTCTTCACACTTTATTTCATTAACTTGATCTTCAGTCTGCTATCCTTTCTTCTGCTTGATTGATTTGGCTGTTGACACTTGTATGTGGTTCTCAAAGTTCTCGTGCTGTGTTTTTCATCTCCATCAGGTCATTTATGTTCTTCTCTAAACTGGATATTCTAGTTAGCAATTCCTCTAAAGTTTTTTCCAGGTTCTTAGCTTCCTTGCATTTGGTTAGATCATGCTCCTTTAGCTCGGAGGAGTTTGTTATTACCCACCTTCTGGAGCCTACTTCTATCAATTCATCAGACTCATTCTCCATCCAGTTTTGTTTCCATGCTGCAAGGATTTGTGATTCTTTGGAGGAGGAGAGGCATTCTGGTTTTTGTAATTTACAGCCTTTTTGCGCTGGTTTTTCCACAGTCTTCATGGATTTATCTACCTTTGGTCTTTGATGTTGGTGACCTTTAGATGGGGCTTCTGTGTCGATGTCCTTTTTGTTGATGTTGATGCTATTCCTTTCTGTTTGATAGCTTTCCTGCTAACAGTCAGGCTCCTCTGCTGCAGGTCTGCTGGAGTTTTCTGGAGGTCCACTCCAGAACCTCTTTGCCTGGGTATTACCAGCACAGGCTGCAGAACAGCAAAGATTGCTGCCTTTTCCTTCCTCTGGAAGCTTCATCACAGAAGGGCGCCCGCCAGATGCCAGCTGGAGCTCTCCTGTATGTGGTGTCTGTCAACCCCTGCTAGGAGGTATCTCCCAGTCAGGAAGCACAGGGGTCAGGGACCCACTTGAGGAGACAGTCTGTCCGTTAGCAGAGCTCAACCACTGTTCTGGGAGATCCACTGCTCTCTTTAGAGCTGGCAGGCAGGAATATTTAAGCCTGCTGAAGCTGTGCCCACAGCCGCCCCTTCCCCCAGGTGCTCTGTCCTGGGGAGATGGGAGTTTTATCTGTGAGTCCCTGACTGGGGCTGCCGCCTTTCTTTCAGAGATGCTCTGCCCAGAGAGGAGGAATCTAGAGAGGCAGTCTGGCCACAGTGGCTTTGTGGTGCTGCAGTGGGCTCTGCCCAGTTCAAACTTCCCGGTGGTGGCTTTGTTTACACTGTGAGGGGAAAATCGCCTATTCAAGCCTCAGTAATGGTGGACGCCCTCCCCCGACCAAGCTCCAGAGTCCCAGGTTGACTTCAGACTGCTGTGTTGGCAGTGAGAATTTCAAGCTAGTGGATCTCAGCTTGTTGGGCTCCGTGGGGGTGGGATCTGCTGAGTAAGACCACTTGGCTCCCTGGCTTCAGTCAATGGTTCTGTCTCGCTGGCATTCCAGGCGCCACTGGGGGTATGAAGAAATACTCCTGCAGCTAGCTGAGTGCCCAAATGACCACCCAGTTTTGTACTTGAGACCCAGGACCTTGTTGGCATAGGCCCCCGAGGGAATCACCTGGTCTGCGGGTTGTGAAGACCCTGGGAAAAGCATAGTATCTGGGCTGGAGTGCACCATTCCTCATGGCACAGTCCCTCATGGCTTCCCTTGGCTAGGGGAGGGCGTTCCCTGACCCCTTGCGCTTCCTGGGTGAGGCGATGCCCCACCTTGCTTTGGCTCACCCTCCCTGGGCTGCACCCACTGTCTAACCAGTCCCAGTGAGATGAGCTGGGTATCTCAGAAATGCGGAAGTCACCCACCTTCTGCATTGATCTCACTGGGAGCTGCAGACCTGAGTTGTTCCTATTTGGCCATCTTGCCAGCCATCTGTGTTACCAGAATTTTATAGTGCAGTATTTGTCAAACCAAATGATAATCATAGTATTTAATTAAGTTTGTATCTTATCTTCACATTGTAAGCTCTCATAGGGCAGGGATTGTGTCATATTTTTAAGCCCTTACTGCAGAGCCCTAGTATGTGGTAAATGGACATTTAATAAGATTTTTAGTTTAGGATGAAGAAAATGACTTCTACTTTTCCTTCTGACCTTTTTTCTCCTTTCTCTTTCCAAAAAATCATAGATGTGAGCATTCAAATTCTAGTAGCAATCTGATTAACCAAAGTTTTTTTAATTTGTATTTTTATAAGCTCCCTAGATTATATTTAGTTTCTCTCCGACTCCTTATAAATGATGATAAAAGCCAAAGAGTGGGAAGGGTGCTATTGAAAGGCGAACATAAAATATTTCCACCAATTTCTTAATTCTACATAAAAATCAGCTTTATTACTTTACAGTCACACTTTGAATAATTTGTTCTTCTTAATGAATCTTAATTCTGAGTATAAAATATTGGAAACCAGTGATAGCCTGTTGCAGCTATAAGCAAAAAACTGCCTCTCGCAACTTAAAAATTCTTACTGCTTCTCTAAGATCTCATGATATGCTATCTGGAAGTGCTTTAGCTCATTTACTACCCTTTTCAAATTTGTTGTTGTTGTCTGTGTGATTTGTTTTGGAATTGAGGCCAGGATAAAGGAATTTTAATGGTCTCAGTGCATTAATGTGATGATCTATATATAACTTGAATGTTGAATTCCAGAGACATTCATATCTTTGCTTTGCTATTTATAACAAGACAGTGTTAATCAATGTACTCGCTTTCTCATTATCTCCCTACTTCTTTTCTCGTCTTTATTCCCTTCACCTTACTTTGTTTCTTGTTTTTTCGTTCTTGACGGATCTCAGAATCCCTGCCTTGCCCCATGACTTTCCATTGAGATCTAGGTAGACTGTATTGTTTATATCCTGCAAATTATGGATGAGAAACTGAAACCTAAGTAGTTGACGTGATTTTAAGATCACATATCTTGAATTGGTAGAATATAAAAAATAAATCTAGGTTTTCTGAGTCCTCCCAGTCCATGCTTTCAGGAAACTTTTATTTAAATATATTAATCTCACTGGTATCTGAAATTCTGTCACAAAGAGTTTTTTGATTTTTTGTTTTCATTTTAAATCTCAAAGCTTCTACAAATAAGCATAAGCTCCATGAGGACTGGGATTGTCTTTGTTTTGCTCACCACAGAATTTCTAGTTCTTAACCTAGGTCTTAAGAGATAATAGGTATTCCATAAGTAGTTTTTGAATGATGTTTTTTGATATGTTGAAATTTTAATTTCATATTTTCACTTTCCATCCCTCCCTCCTTTCTTCTTTTCTTCTTTCTTGTTTTTCTTATTTTTTGGTGAGCTACATTTTCTGATTTTTCTCCTATTGGCACATGTTATTTCTCTAATAAAAGTATTTTTAAAACTGTACCATATAGCAAGAGACACCTTCAAGCACATGAACAGTTAACACTTTATCTTGGTTTTTCTTTTTCTTTTTTTCCTTTCTTTCTTTCTTTTTATTTATTTATTTTTTTGTTTTTTGAGATGGAGTCTTGCATTGGTGCCATCTCGGCTCACTGCAATCTCTGCCTCCCTGATTCAAGCGGTTCTCCTACCTCAGCCTCCAGAATAGCTAGGATTACAGGTGTGTGCCACCATGCCTGGCTAATAACACTTTATCTTAGTTTTCGTGAAATTTTTTGAATAAGATGATGAAATGTGATAATGATTATCACTCTTTCGTCAAGATCTGGTTTCTCTTCTGAGAAATTTATCCTTCTTTCTTCAAATTCTTACCCAGAAATCTAGAACATGTGCCCTTCTAGATGGCCTGGAGTTCACCAGTTAGTCTTAAACTTTCTGCAAACTTGTAAATAAGTTACTGTCATCTTCCTTGAGGTCCTACTGAACCATTTCTCTCACAAAGGCCTTGCCACTTTTTTCTCATTATTTCAGGGAACCTTGTTTTCTGATATGGTTTGGCTAGGTGTCTTCACCCAAATCTCATGTTTAATTATAATCCCCACGTGTTGAAGGTGGGGCCTGGTGGGCAGCGATTACATCATGGGGGTGGTTTCTAAATGTTTAGCAACATCCCCCTAGTGCTGTCTCATGATAGAGTTCTCAAGAGATCTGATGGTTTAAAAGTACGTGGCACTTCCCCACTCCCTCTCTCTTTTCTGCCACCATGTGAAGAAGGTCCTTGCTTCCCCTTCACCTTCCACCATGATTGTTTTCCTGAGGCCCCCTAGTCATGCTTCCTGTTAATCCTGTGGAACTGTGAGTCAATTAAACCTCTTATCTTTATAAATAACCCAGTCTCAGTTAGTTCTTTATAGCAGTGTGAAAACGGACTAACATAATTTCCCTTATGGGTTATTTTTCATAGTCATCTTCTCTGTCTGCCTTTGACTCTTTACAAAATGCTGCCTCTCCAGGATGATCTGTGATCTGAGTTTGCAAGGCTTTTATCTTTTAGGTAATTAAATTGTGATTAAGGCAGTTACCCCCTAGTATAATACTGTCTTGGCTATCAGTTTGATTTCCCATGAATAGAAAGGAAAAATAAAAATTGACACAATTTTCTTCTTGATGACTATTAAAATTTCAAATAAAAATGAAACCATAGGGGGCGGAGCAAGATGGCCGAATAGGAACAGCTCCAGTCTCCAACTCCCAGCGCGAGCGACACAGAAGACCAGTGATTTCTGCATTTTCAACTGAGGTACTGGGTTCATCTCACTAGGGAGTGCCGGACAATCGGTGCTGGTCAGCTGCTGCAGCCCGACCAGCGAGAGCTGAAGCAGGGCGAGGCATCGCCTCACCTGGGAAG
>NC_037676.1:101703274-101722719 GCF_003255815.1 Theropithecus gelada
GGGGAGGAGGAAGGGGGGAGGGATTGCATTGGGAGTTATACCTGATGTAAATGACGAGTTGATGGGTGCTGACGAGTTGATGGGTGCAGCACACCAACATGGCACAAGTATACATATGTAACAAAGCTTCACGTTATGCACATGTACCCTAGAACTTAAAGTATAATAATAATAATAAATAAATAAAAAGAAAAAAGAATGAAACCATAAATTATAAATAGGTACCTTACACAAAGGTGATACAGAATGTCAAATAATATGCTAATAGAAGAGGTTTTAAGAAGGTACACATATGATTTGTTCTCTATTTTAAAAGATATCAATTGATTTTTTTGATTGAGTATTTACCATGCAAGGCATTATACTACTGCTACATGAAATAAATAGATAAAAGAGACATGAATTCTCCTTTCAGTAAAATGAACACTCTGTTGGTATCAGCGCTGTACTGCATAAAGTCCATAAATATAAGTTGATGGTTACATGTTTTATGTTTAAAGGGAAAATTTTAAAGTAAGTATCCTATTAAAAGTCATCCTTCTTTATTGACTAAGTACTAAACCTAACCTACTTTAGTGAAAGCACTTCTTTCTTTCAGACTTTTACTTAGCAGATGATGAAAACCTAGAACAGAAAGTGCTTAATTCTAAGAAACACTCACTATGAAAACTGAATTATTACAGCTGAACACATGTATCTTGACTTTTGTGGTTATTGTGAGAATCATAAACTTCAGAATATAAGCCATTTGATATCAAGTGTCAGTATTTGGTGCCATTGGTTTATACATATTACAAGATATATAGAGTTACCATTTAACTATTGACATCATTATTCAGTGTCCCAAAATAAGAACAGAGATTTTGATGTACTGACTTTGAGTAATTTTTATCAGGTTCTAGTTCAACTTGAAGAAGGTAAAGAGATGTTTTCATATAAATCATTGGTTGAAATTTAGATGCAAAACAGTAATTTAATGCTGTGGCTTGGAATTTCTACCTTTTTGATTTCTCATCTAATTGGTGACATGTTAATAAATATGTATATAAAGATTATTTCTTACTGGAAAAGTAAGAGTAGGAGAGGACATAACGAGAATATGTCTTCAATGTCCAGCCATTAGCCACTACTCTTTCTTGCTACACCATATCACTATGCTCAGTTCCTCCTTTGGAGAGACACACATTCAAATGTTTAAAGTTATACCATGAAGAATGTTATGTTTTACAGAATTATGTCAGAATTCTGCCAGGCTCTAGAGGAAGGACCAAATCTTTTTGGGAAATCAGTTACCATTTCTCAGAGGAAATGACATTTAAGGTAGAACTAAAACAATGAGTTGATTTTGATAGAAAAGGAGTGCAGTTGTGTTTCAGATATAGTTATCTTCAGGTTCTTTACATAATCAATGTTAAGTTTTGTATCTTTATTCTTTATAATATTTTCATAAACTGTTTTTGTATACATTACAACATTTAAATTGAGTAGTATTCTTGTTACTACACATACTTTTAGCTCTAAGGTAGAGGTCAGAAACGTGACATTTAGATTAAATTCATTTTCCTTAATCATGTGTCGTTTGGCACAAGTAAAACACAAACTGACTCCAAGTTTAGTACCTTTTCCATGGGACAGAAATGAAGGAATTATATTGTACCAAGTTGAATGGTTCGTCCCCAAGATGTAATTGTTGATATGTTATTTTAACCACTGAAATTTGGGTCTCAAAATTATTTATTTATTATAGAAAACTAAAAGTGTAATAGATATGTTTGAAATCAGATTGCCATGTTAAATTTAGGCTTTATGTAGCTTTATTGGGAATGAATAAATCTGATGTTTTCTGAATTATTTATTGTCCATGATCCATAGTAGAAATATTATATGTTTTTTATATATTTGATAGAACTAGAAGTCATTGTATGGGGATTGAATAATAGAAAAGGTGGCATAACATAGTGGTTAGAAGGATGGACCCTGGAACCAGTCTGCTTAGATTTATCACCTTGTTTTGCCACTTACCAGCTGGGTGACTTGGGATAAGTTACTTAACCTCTTTGTTATCAGTTTCCCTATCTGAAAATGGTCATAAGAGTCTGAAAATAGTATATTTTCTGTCAGGTTGTTACAAGGGTTAAACAGATTGTCATTATTATTATTTTTTGAGACTCTGTCACCCAGGCTGGAGTGCAGTGGCATTAACTCAGCTTACTGCAACCTCCACCTCCCAGGTTCTAGAGATTCTCTTGCCTCAGTCTCCCTAGCAACTGGGACTACAGACGTGCACCACCGTGCCCTGCTAAGTTTTGTAATATGTTTTGGTAGAGACAAGGTTTTGCCATGTTGTCCAGGGTAATCTTGAACTCCTGGGTTCAAACAATCTGCCTGCCTCAGCCTCCCAAGGTGCTCGGATTACAGGTGTGAGCCACCATGCCTGGACAAACAGGTTAATATTTGTAAAGCACTTGTAGCAGTGCCTGGCATGTAGTAGGTGCTATAGAAGTTTTGATTAAATAAGATAGATGGGCATGAAGCTTGACAGAGTTTTATAGGGTAGGCATGTCTTGCCTTTAAAATACACCTAGCTGCAGAAAATGTTGTCTTTTCTTTTTTACAAACTTCTCTATTATCCTTTAGAAATATAATGAATTGAAAACTAGTATATCCAAAATAGTGTACTTTTACTCTTTGAATAACCAGATCATGTTATTCCATGGGAATTTTCAACTGATTATGTTTTTCATAGCTATTTGAACAGTACTTTTAAGCCACATGTAGGTTTCAAGGTCTCTAATTTTTTCATTAGCATTGTATCAGAGAATATAGTATTTACGAAAAACATGTACCTGTTTTGGTTAGTGATGACTGGAAAGATTGCTTGACAGTAGTTTAATAGTGCCCATACTGCTTGGAAATATTAGCATTTATTAGATAGATTTCTTTTCAAATGTAATAATAGTGCTCATATAGTACTAATGTTTTTCGTCACTAGGTTTTAAAATTTTGACCATGAGACCTTTGTGCAAACCTTTACTATTCATGGTTTCAAGTAATTTTAAAATTTGGTCTGTATTTTAAGCCAATTATTTAGATTACTAGAGATATACAGTAATATTACGTAACCATCTTCTTCTAATAGTTACTCACGTACAGAAGAAAAGAAAGAAGTCCAAATAAGTACAAAGTAAATTAATATATATGTTTTAAAGAAATAGAACAGGTAATTCACTTTTATAAAATAATTAATTCTGAAATATATATAATAAAGAGTTAAATACTTAAAATACTTACCACTCCTTTACCCATCATCATTTCCATTTTTCCCTCCTCAGAGGTACTCTGTCACAGGCTTGCTTTTTTAGTCTTCTATAACTTTTTCTATGTGTGGGAATACAAATATGTATTCAAACTTAATATACTGTTTAAAAACATATTTGGATGATATCACACATATGTTTGAGGTTTTTCACTTTGTAAGATACCAAAAATATGCCTTTATTCACACCTGTAACTGTATCTCATCTTTAAGTGGTTTAATTTTACTCTTTATTGCAAATATTTCCAAATTAGCTGTTTCTTTTTTGATGGACGGATAAATTGTTTAGCATTTTCTTTCCTCTCTTCTTTTCTCCTTCCCTTTCTTTTTTGCTGCTACAGAAATTACCACTGATACTGAACATCTTTTATAAATTGTGTGCATGCACCCTCACAACTTTTACTATTTCCATAGCATATTCTTAGAAATGGGATTGTTTTATAGAACAAGTATGCTTGAAATTTTTTTTTTTTCTTTTGAAACAGTCTTACTCTGTTGCCCAGGCTGGAATGCCGTGGTGCGATCTTGGCTCACTGCAGGCTTGACCTCCTGGGCTTAAGCAATTCACTTGCCTCAGCCACCCGAGTAGCTGGGATTACAGGTGTGTGTCACCGCACCTCGCTAATTTTTATTTCTATTTTATTTATTTATTTATTTACTTTTAGTAGAGAAGGGGTTTACCATGTTAGCCAGGTTGGTCTCAAACTCCTGACCTCAAGTGATCCACATACTTCAGCCTCCCAAAATGCTGGGATTATAGATGCGCACCATCCACCGTGGCCAGCAGGTTTAAATTTGTAACAGATATAAATTGCCCTCTGTTGCAATTCCGTTCTATAGAGCATACCTATTTTCCCCATATATAAAACATTCTCACAGGAGGCCTCAACAGTGACAAATTTTGTGGGTATACAAATTAACTCTTTAACATGTTTCCAGTGTGACAGATGAAACGTATGTCTGATTGTTGGATATCTGATGAAAAGGATATCTGATATCTTAATTTTTATTTCTTTGTTAGCAATGTTGAGCATTTAAAAAATAAGTTTACTAGCCAAATAACATTTTTTTCTGTAAATTATCTATTCTTATCTTTTCTATTTTTTTATAGTCGTTTATCTTTTTGCCACCTTATATCTTTACTTGGATGTCTAATGGAAATCTCAGTTTAAGACGTCCCAAACTAAGTTTCCTTTCTTCTCAAATGTACTTTTCCTATAGCTCCATTCTTCTAGTCTCTCAGTCCCAGTAACTTTGAGTCATCTTTGATTTCTCTCCTACCATACATCTAATCCATCAGTAAGTCTTATTGGCTGTATCTTTGAAACGGATACAGCGTTTCACCACTTCTTGCCACCTCCTTGCTTCTGCTATCTCTTACAACCTGTCTTCCTTTTTCAACACTGGATCCATGTAGTAAATTTTTTGCATAGCAGCCAAAGAAGTTCTTTCAAAACACATATTCAACAATGCCGTGATTGTATTGAGAATCCGTTACTCTGTCCCAGTTCCCTCAAGTCAAAACCATCTTCTTACTATGACCTACGTGAGTCCTGTATGACCTATATATAGCTCTAACCTCATCTCCTACGTTTCTCACGCTTGCTCACTCTTCTCAAGCCATCTTTGCCTCCATACTTAGCTTGAAAATCCCAAACATACCTCTGACTTCAGACATTTGTTGTTTTTGTTTCATCTGACTACTGTAATGCTCTGCCCCCTGAGATCTGCATGGATCTCTCCCAAACTGGTTTGCTTTAAAAAACATTATTTAAAATTGCTGATATTCACCATATTATAATATATGACATTATAACTATGAGAAAGAAAAAGTCCATTATTCATGCCCTTAAGGTATTTTAAATATGGAATCAATGCTCATATATTAACCAAGTTGGGGGAGAAGGGAAGTATGAGTGGATATGGCAACTAATCATATATCACTACATTCTCATAGTGGTGATGTAATTTAATTTAATAAAAATTTATTTAGATCTGATTTATTTATTTTATGCTACTTTAGAAGTACCTAAAATACTACGTATAAATTATGTATTTGCATTAACTTAAGCTGTATTATATAAATGTGTCTGCTCAGTTTTAAATGAATCTGTTTAGTTATAATACACTATATAAATTACTCAATTGTTTAAAATAATTCCTGAAATCTTTCATTATGAAGACATGGTTGAAATCCTCCAATTTCTTTACTTTGAATGAACAAAATTTTAAATAATATAGAGAGTGGAATATCACATTTCATTTTATTAAGAAATCTTCCTTTTATGTAATCACATACCTGTTTTGGTTATCATCAAAATCCCCCCCTCCCCCGCCCTTTTTTTTTTTTGAGACAATGTGTCGCTCTGTTGCCCAGGCTGCAGTGCAGTGGTGCAATCTCACCTCATTGCAGCAACCTCTGCCTCCTGGGTTCCAGTGATTCTCCTGCCTCAGGCTCCCGAGTAGCTGCGATTACAGGCGCCTGCCACCATGCCTGACTAATTTTTGTGTTTTTAGTAGAGATGGGGTTTCACCATGTTAGCCAGGCTTGTCTGGAACTCCTGACATCAAATGATCTGCCTGACTCGGCCTCCCAAAGTGTTGGGGACTCACAGGCATGAGTCAACGCGCCTGGCCAGAAGTCACTTTTTAAAATTGAGAGATTTTTATGGGTAAGCTTTTGTTATCAGGAAGATTTACATATGGGAAGACTAATTTTCTATCAATTTTGGATGAATCAAGTGCTTTTTAGGTGAATTTCTCTTTTTTTTCCAAGAAAAAATTTTATTGATGTATTACCTTCATACTGAAAATTGGACAAGTTGTTAAGTTACTGCTTAATGAATTCTTAGAAAGTGAATACATGCATGTAATTAATAAATAGAACATTTATCTCTTCACAAGTCTACCTTCTAGTCACTAATCCCTGACAAGAGTGAGTGCTCTCCTGACTTGTAACAAATTAGACCTGCTTATTTTTGAATACTTGCAAAAATCAGTTCTGTAAGAGAAAATGATGTACAATGGCAATTCGTAATCTCGTATAAAAATTGTAATTTTAAGCAAGAGAAGAAATAATCTTGAAAATACAATTGGTATGTTTTTGTGAAATTGTAAGGTATGTTTCTATTAAATAATTAGCTGTTCTCATACTCAGAATCCCGCCCATTGTCAGTTCCTGTTAAAGCCATGTTGAATATATCTGAAAGCTGTAGAAGTCCTGAAGAAAGAATGAAGGAATTTATTGGAATAGTTTGGAATGCAGTGAAGCATCTCACACTACAGGTAAAATAAAAGTTAGAAATATGGATCTAATTTCTATAATCCTTTTTAATTCCCAGCATTGTTAATATTGGTAAGATTTTTCTCACATGTAACAATTATGTATACCATCTCATCTTCATAATTTAGTTGAAAATAATTGGTGTACTTCACTTATCCTAAAAATAATTTTATGAAACTCATATGATCTTCCTTATAGTTATAAAAATATAAACATTTTGACATGTTCCTTGAATTAAAAAATTTTAGTTCATTCTACTTTTTGTTTAAGCATTATTTTCACAATTTTAAGTGCTTAACAGATCCATTGTTATCTCAGTACTGAGATAAAGTCTGAGTTGTGATTAAATTAACATGAAATGGTTATCTAGTTACTTTTCATACATAATTATAAGTTAAATATGAAAATTATAATAGCTATTTCCTTATTGTTATTAAATTTTCTTCTCATTGATTTTTACTTTAAAATGCACAATTTTATCTTACTGAATTACTTTCCTTCAAGATCATGTTTAACCTGATGAAAATATACATTTAGATGCTTATTTGATAAGCTAACAGTTATATATTTTAGTTTTTGCATAGGATTTTTTCTCTGTGATACCAGAGGCATCCTTATATAATTTTATATGTAGCAGATAGTAATATCAAGGGCTTAAGTCAAAGCCTTTCACTTTGACTTAAGATATAAAAGTTGCAATAGAAAATTGTTCCCACCTTACTATGAGAACAAGGTTATATCATCTATAAAATTACAGCTGTATGAAGCCCATAGAGATCTGAGGTCTTAAATTGACATTACCATAATGGCAGGGTGCTAAAATTCAAAAAAGTGACAAGCAACTCACTTTTTGAAACCCAAGAATATCAGAAAACTCCATGAAGAATATATAAAAAGGAGAACATAGCTAAGTACCTAGCAGTCAAACTACTGAAAACTCAAGGAGAACATTTTATTTTATTTTATTTAAAGTGGGAAGATCTTTATTTATCAATATTCTTGTTTACCTGAAGACTAGACTGGAAGAGACTGAAATTATAAGTAAGGCAGACCTAGATATATATTTCTTAGCAATGTAATATTGGGGAGTTTCTTCTTGTTTCTGTGTCCACAAGTTAGAGATTATAATGTCTTCTTCATGAAGAGGGTGGAAAATATAGAGTGATAAAGTATATGAAAGCAACTGACAAAATTTATTCATTTATTGATTCATTTTGCAAAAGTTACAATACTGTATTCAGAGAACATACTGAAGAAAACTAATGCAGTCCTGTCCTCATGAAGATCATAGTTTGGCAAGGAGAGACATTCATTAAATGATTGTACTTAAAATAATTTGACTATACTGATGATGATCCTGCTTCATGAACATATGTGTCAATTAAGCTAACCCTAGAAGAATCAGGAAACATTTGGGTACTCAATAGCACCTGTGTTTTCTTTTTCTATTTCGTCTTTCTCTCCTGTAGCTGTAGCTTTTCTCTAAAGCAGCTGAAGGCTGCCCTGCCCTTCAGCAGGCAGATAAGAACTGATGGAGATAACACCCTTGGGATTATCTTCACCTACCATGGGAAATGATTCTGTAGCATTCCTTGTCTGCCAATGTGTCCTCAGTAGAATTAAGCTTCAGGTGTCCCAGGTTTGCCAGCACATCCATTTTGGTTACTGTCCTTTTGAGAAAATTTAAGAAGTGGGTAGATAATAAAGGCATGTTATATACAGATTAAAAACATTAAGAATGACTCCTTACATCTTATTAGAAACAATGGAGGCCAGAAGACAATAGAATAACATCTTTTATGTGCTGGGGAAAATCGGCACATAACATAGAATTAACATAGAATTCTCTAGTCAGCAAAGTATTCATCAAAAATGTTGGCCAATAAATACATAAAGACAGAAGAACTTTTCTCCAATAGAAATTAACTGCAAGATATTCTGAAAGAAGTTATTTAGGCTGAAAGGAAATTATGACAGATAGAATCTTGGTTTTTCAGAAAGTAATGAAGTATATCCGAAAGTATAAATATGTTGGAAAACAACTGAATATTGCAAAAAAATAGAATTCAAGGAGAAAGCTTTAGTGTGTTTTAGCCTTTTGGCTATCAGCTTCTTTCCTCTTTATTTTCCAGTTAACTTTTTGTTTGTTTGTTTGTTTTTTGTTTTTGGACAGAATCTTACTCTGTCGCCCAAGCTGGAGTGCAGTGGTGTGATCTCAACTCACTGCAACTTTCGCCTCCCAGGTTCAAGCAATTCTTCTGCCTTGGCCTCCCCAGTAGCTGGAATTACAGGTGCCTGCCACCATGCCCAGCTAATTTTTTATTGTATTTTTAATAGAGTTGCCATGTTGGCCAGGCTGGTCTCGAATTCCTGACCTCAGGTGATCTGCCTGCCTTGGTCTCCCAAAATGCTGGGATTACAGGCATGAGCCCCTGCACTTGGCCCTAGTTAAATTTAACATTAAAAAGTATGTGGCACTTAACAAAGTAAAGGAGCTTTGATTAAGATCAAAATTCAGCAGCTAAATGAAATTTCAGTAATTTATTCAGAAAATATTTATGAAGTCCCTAATCTGTCCTACACTCCAGCCAGCCCTTAGTCCTGCAGATGTGAGGAAATTGTCTCTGTGAGCAAGTAGAGTGAGTTTGGAAGTGTATGCTTTCCCAGGTGAGCCTCTGGATGAAAACACAGATGGTCAACACTTTTATTGCAGCTTTTTGAGTCAGTAATTCAAGTATTTAGCTAAGCCTTACCCAGATTATTGACCCACAGAAACTGCAACAAATGTCTCTTGTTTTAGGCTGTTACATTTGTGGTGATTTCTTATATAGCATAGAAAATGAATATAGACAGATATAGACACATTATGCATAGCTATAGTGTCTGATTAATCACTATAAGAAATACATACCTGCCATAAAAACTTTTTAGAATTCATCCAAAAACATCTCTAGTGCATAAAAATACTATTTAATATAAGAGCTCATAATCTTGATTTTAGCATTCCTTTATAGCGTTTCTTTTCTGAGCATGCTGCTTATAAGAAAGTTAAGAGAAGAATGAGAGGAAGAAAGTGTGGATTGTTGTTCTTGTGTAATTAACTCTTAGCTTGCAGAATTATGACTTTTTTAGGGACATCAGCTATATTTCACCAATTTCAGCCATCATGAGTCATTTTAATGAATATCCTAATAACTCCTTGTGTTGACTTACCTGTCCTTCTCCCTTCGAGATACGCTTTGTACAGTGGTAACATCCATCTCTTAATTTTTGTTACATGTTGGGCTATATGCTGAGAAAGCAAAAGAGACATAATAGTTGTCATGGTCTAGCTGGGAAAAGGCTAAGTGCCATGGTATGGAGTATCCTGTAGGGAGACCCTTAGAAAACTTAATGATGAAAGAAGAGAAATGGGAATGTGAAGAGGAATGTTACTTATTGAAAGGATGCCTCGGGCATGTACTTCCTGGTTTGTGATGAATTTGGATGTTATCCTAGGTAAGTATTTATTGCTTTGTGGAAGATCTAGTTGATACCACTGTGTGGTTTAGAATATGATAGCTACCAATAATATTTAGTTGTTTAAAGTTTAGTATAGATCTAAATGTTATTTCATGATAATAGAACTAGTTATATTAAAAAATCTTCATTCCCTCTCATCTTTTTATTAATAATTGAATAATGTGGTATAATTATCTTTTTATTGCTATCACTTTGAGTAGTTCTGTAATAGGGAACATGAAAGATAGTATTGGGTTACATGATTCTTTGACAGCTCTAGGAAAATACTCCAATTTAAGATTCCAAGTAATATCAGAAATCTTTACACTATCTATAAACAACTAGGTACATCAATATTCTATGACGTAGGATATACTAGAGAATGTCCTTCTCTGGCTGGGATTAAATAACAGAAACCAGATTTATTTCACTGCCTGAAATAACCAAAAAATTATTGAAATATATAACACAAAGGTTTCAAACCACTAGGCAATAAGCCAAGTGGAGAGTGATTCCTGAGAGTCTTAAGATAGAATCAGCAGGACTTAGTAATTAATTGATTTGGGGAATAAGGGAACACAGTCTAAGAGATCTTCTAGATTCTAGGTTTGGTGTTTGGGTGGTAGTGATACTATTAAATGAAGCAGCTTTTCCAGATTAGGGGCACATACGGATTTTGAATTTACACATGTATTTGAAATGTATGTGAGACATCCAGGTATGTATTAGATATTTATATCTGGAGTTTAAGAAACAGATTAAGAGAAGAGATATAATTTTAGGAGTTATCTGCAGATGGTTTTCAAACCAGAAGAATGGGTCATTCAAGAAAGCATGTAAAGTTGAAGAGCAATGGGCCAAGGGAATACCATTTAAAAAGTTGTTAGTAGAAGAGAGAATGTCCTTGAAGGAAATTATGTTAGTGATCAGAAATGGAGGAGGAGAAACCAGAGAGTTCATGAAAGCAAAAAATGCATAGAATGTTGAGGAGATAGTGGTCAGCAATGTCAAATTCTAGATGTTAACTATATGCTTTACTTGCTTATTTGCAGTATAAAATGGATAAATTAAATAATGGTTAAGGTTACTTCCAACTCTAACATTATTGTATGATTCTTTTGCTTATTTTATAATGATGCACTACCTTTATTAGCTTCATTACCATCAACAAACTTAATTTTATCTATCACTTTGAATTAATTGTAAGTTATTATAGTGATTTTCCTCATTTTTCCTTTTTTATCTCTAATTATGGTAAAACACTTATATAACATAAAATTTACCTTCCTTACTATTTTCAATAAACTATATGGTTTATTTTGTGGTTCCTTGATTTGAGTAAGCTTATTGAATATCAGTTAACATAATCATTGCAGTACCAAATAATACATCTTTTTATAGGTTATCTTAAATATGACCTAGGTACTTGGCTTGCCTCACCCTAGTCCTGGCCCTGTGTTAAACATACTATATATTTAAACATTTCCAGATGTTAATGTATTGTGAACATTTTTAAAGATAAAATTAGATTCTCATTAAATGATTACAATTTAGACTCTGAAAATCTGAGTTTTATTTTTAAAAGCATTGTCCATTTTTTAAGATGTCTTATGAGCCAAAATATAAAACAGAAAACCCTGCAAGTTGTCATCAGATAAAACAGGACATCATAACTTAAAGGTTTCGAAGGATTATTCTTTTAGTGGAAGTTTAAGCAAGTAATTATGTTTGGAACCAGAATTTCTGCAAAGTTGATGTTGGAGCCAAAGTTGATATTTGCTAAACCCATGTTCTTTTTTGCTTAGAATAGAAACATGTATGTTACATAAAATCATTAACAATATTTGCTGTAACCTATTTGATTTTCAGTTTGGAAGGAGGAGTTTCCATACTTAATTATAATGGATACTCCATGTAGTCTTGGACAGTCTTTTTAAAAATAAATACATATGAACTTTGGGGCCGGGCATGGTGGCTCACACCTGTAATCCCTGCACTTTGAAAGACCTATGCAGGCAGACGACGTGAAGTTAGGAGTTCAAGACCAGCATGGCTAACATGGTGAAAGCCTGTCTCTACTAAAAAACAAAAATTAGCTGGGCATAGTGGTGCCTACCCGTAGTCCCAGCTACTCTGGAGGCTGAGGCAGGAGAATAGCGTGAACCCGGGAGGTGGAGGTTACAGGGAGCTGAGATTGTGCCACTGCAGTCCAGCCTGGGTGACAGAGTGAGACTCTGTCTCAAAAATAAAAATTAAAAAAATAAAAATATATGAACTTTGGGAGCCTTTTAACAATAGATTAGCATAAGTTCACCTGTTCTTTCCAAGTTTTCTGTACCTGCTCATTAACAAAGATTCTATTAAAGCTATGTTTTTATTCCAGAAGCACATAATTGGCAATAGTATATAGTTGATAAAATAGAAATGTGCTGGCTAGAATTTACTACTTTCTAGGAAAATATTTCTCTGCTTATTGCCAGACTTAGCTTTTTTTTTTTTTTTGTCATTTACATCAAAGTTCATCTTGCTGTCCTTTGACATTTACTAGCATTTTCTTTTCTTTTCTTTTCTTTTTCTTTCTTTTTTTTTTTTTTATACTCTCTGAGGTCTTCTGAATGGACTGAAGTCTTCTGAGTTTAATGGCATTTTTAATTTCAGTACCAAGCATTCTGGTCTCTTTCTTTTGGTAATAATGCTCTGTTATTCCTTTAGGGATCTACTTCCCACATTCTGTGTTATTTTAATGAGAATGTCAGGCAAGATGTCTCAAGCAGCATAAGGTAGTTAAGCTGGGCCAGTTGAATTCTCTCTTCTAGGAAGTTACATCTAGAGCATGACTAGTGATGAAAAAAATCATACTGCTTGATTTCCTGATATCCAGTAAACTCCTTGGCCTTTATTTTCAAAATTAAATAGGAGTAGACATTTTAGGCCAGAGAGATCAACTATCAATCATGCTAATTATAAAAGTAAGATTTTATATTTAATCCTTACAAATTTTGCACACAGGCCCACATTCTTATTTATAGGCATTGAACAAGTGACAGCCATTGCATGGTAGTTTGTTAGGAGGAAGTCTGGAATTCAAATCTAGGAATTTTTAATGTCTTCCCTTGACGAGATTTTTATGGAAAAAGTGTGAAGATTTATAACACTTACTCTGGAAAGGATGACAACCAAGACAACCAACTGTAGGGTTTTAATCTATGGCCCCAAATTGGTTGTATTTAAATTTCTACTACATATGATGACATCCAAAATATTTTCATGATGCACTGAAAATTTATCAAATAGGAAAACTGTGATTTGGGTTATAGTTTATGTATTTGCTATAGTGCAAATAGAATACTACTTATTTTAGTGGTCTCTGTATACATAGACAGTTAAACCATAAGCAACAGTATTTGAAAATAAATGCACTGTGAACAGCTTTTGTAAATCTATGGAGGCTAATAATATATGAGATCTCACATATAGGAGAGTCTTGGTGTTGTTTGTTGACTTTATTTCTTTAGCAAATGTTTAGGTAACACTATATTGAATATATGTATCAATGCTATGAGTTCCCCCATTTACAGATGAGGAAACTGAAGTCATGGAGAGATTAAATAGCTTATCGAAGATCCTACAGCTGTGTTGAATCATCTTGTTAACAGATCAGTTTTATTAATCACCTTAGAGGTTGCCTCTGGAATGAAATGGTGAACAACATGCATGAAGCAGTTATTTTCATTACCACATCTGATGAAAATAATTGTTTAATTGTTTCTACTTGTTTAACAATTATTTATTGAGTACATAGTACATGCACCACTGTACAATGTACAGAAACTATATAGTGTACAAAATAAGCAAATGTTTGACTTCATTAAGCTTATGTTCTAGTGAGAATTCCGTAAGGATATTAATATTTGAAAGTGATCTTGTTTAAGCTTTTTTAAAGCTGGGACTATGTCTTTTGTCTCTGTATTCCTGACTTCCAGGTCAGTTCAGGATAGATATTAGAGAGTACATGAATAAAGGAGAGAAAAAGTAAATGAAATGCACCATACAATGTTCCTTTATTTTTGTTTTTTATTTGAAACTCTTTCCTGAAGAGTAACATACATTTATATAGAGAGTATTTGGTACTGTAGAAATTATGCAAAATATAATTATCATTACATTTTCAAGTTGTAAATAAAAATAAGTATATTATTTGGGAATAGGAAATAGTAATGTTATTGAATAGGGAAGAAATTGTGGCACAACATTTCAAAGCATTTATCTGTAAAGTGCTTTATATGATGGGCAGTAGCTAATTAAGATTTTCAGATTAATGGGTAAATCAAACCTATCTTAGTCTCTTCTTTTTAACTGAATTGGGATCACAGTTATAGAGCACATAAAAGAGAAAAATCTAAGTTTCTGAAACCTCACATATAGAGTTAAGAACTTACAAAGGCATGTGTCTTTCAAATAGCACATAAACTAGAAACATCAGGGAAAATAATGCATTGCAATCATTTCATTTATTAAAATAAGAATAACAAATAATTTTTACTTTATTGGTTTATCTTCAGTATATGAGACTTAGATATGTAGCCTTTGACCCAGTAGGAATCAAAATAGAGGTGGTTCCACTTCAAGAATTTGTAATAATCCCTTCACTTTAGCACATGAATGTGTTCAGTATTGGCAAAAGAACACGTTGCTACCAAAACTGAAACAAGATCTTTGAAACAGAAAGGATGTTGCCATGGAAAAATGAAGTAACACTCAGTGCAGCTGTGATGCATTCATGAATAGGATATTTTTTTAAAAGATCATTTGTGTTTGGTGTGGCTCAGAGGGTCCCAACCAGATGGTTTCCATGAACATGATCTGACCCCCAGCTTGAGGACTTCTTACTGGCAGATTACTTCATTTTCTTTCCCTTGGATTGTCAGATCCTTACATTAATTCAGAATTTACTGCTGCAGATTTATATTCAGTAATATAAATCACTCAACATTTTACATTAAAACCACAATTTTATACATACAGTTTAACAGTTATTTTAAAAGTGTAAAAAGATTTATATGATAGCTTTAGTATATGTAATAGATATAACATCATAATAATTTTGAGTAATTTTAATTATATTCTTATCATTAAAGGAATTCTCACAAAATATATTTTAGAAAGTTTATTTTAGAGTTGTATATCTGATGCTACTGTAGTGTTGATTCTGTTTGCATTGCTCACATTGTTTACACTTGATGAAATAATTGATTTTTAAATTAGTGAAATTTTATGTTTTATGATTTTGGAAATTTTGGCATGATTTCAATTTGTTCCTAAGGATTTGTATGCATGTGGATGTGTATGGTAGCATACTAAACTAATTACCTCACATTATTGAAAGCATTTTTCACCGTAATATCAATACCTGCATGAAGTGTTAAATACTGACACTTCATATTTTGACCTTTTAACCTGAATTAATAAAGGCTATGCTTTTAATGTGCCATTTTAAATTGTGCAACTGAAAATTACTAGTGAATTATGTTAAATATTTTAAAGCATAATTGTAAGTTACCTGAGACAATGTAGACTTCTATTTCAGAATAAATAAACTACATTCTGATCTTAAGTACATATATTAACACATATGTACTTTATCTAATCTGCAGGATAAGATTTTAGAACTAAAATGAGCTCATGCTTCATGAACCAATGCACTTATTTTTGCAAAATTTTATCTGTATTTTTCGTCACTGAATCCATCAGTTTGTCCACGCCCCAAAATGTGAAGCAAAGACGAACAGGTTTGTTTATTTATAGGTTGGCAAATTATTTATCGTATCAAGGAATTCCAAACCTGCTACATATCATCATGCTCTCACCAGAGTAGTATATTAGGCCCAAGAGAAGAGATATTGCTGTTATCTTTTAAAAATGTAGTCTTTTTGCTAATATAGTTTCTTTGAATATCCAAGAATTTATGAATTAAAAAAATATTTTGTATTACACCTCCAGATAACATCTTTTTGTGTGAAATATTTTGTAGGAAATCAACCAGTCATAGTTTGTATTTTCTCAATAACTTAAGCATTGTAGGCTGTTGCAGCAATTGGATAATGAGACACACAGTACTACTTTATAAGCACCGCTAAGACTAATAGACTTTAATCTACATTGCTTCTGAATTAAGAAGTCATGATGAATTCAGTTTTGGGGTTGGGCTTACTTTGTCTGTTTATCTTAATCTTTAAGGTCCTGGCAACTTAATGTAACTCTACTGGAGATAGGAGAGCTTTAAGATAATACATGAAATTATAATTTAGGTAATTTGAAGAATGAAAAAAATAAGAAATAATGCTCTGA
The DNA here is from genome assembly GCF_003255815.1 of Theropithecus gelada. Lineage (NCBI taxonomy): Eukaryota > Metazoa > Chordata > Mammalia > Primates > Cercopithecidae > Theropithecus > Theropithecus gelada. Next base: position 101,719,723 of record NC_037676.1, read on the forward strand.
TTTTTAAGTCTTCTGATTTCTCCTATTACCGTGTATTTGTTTATGTATAATAAATCTGATATATGTATGTATACTTGAATCATTGTATATAAAAAGTGAAAGTATGTGATATAAACATGTTTTTTAATGGTTGTCTAGTATTATAAATTGAATGTTTTAAACATTTTTTTCTTATATTCTAGTCTGTGAAGTAAAAACGGAAGAACTAAATTCACATAAAAATAGCCCTTTTTAAAAAAGTAACAGCAATAAATTGCTAGGTAGTTCTAGGCCTTATCTGGTGTTAACAAAATTTTCTAATAAACTGCAAAAGAAGGAGGGATTTCTGATCTTCTTTGGCCAGCACATTTTCTAACTCAGTCTTGTGTCTTGGAAAAGACTATGTGGAAGGGCAGATCATCTCTTGTCACTGCGCATTTTGTATCGAGTGTATAACAAGAGTAAACAGTACCTTTTCAAGTATTTTTTATATTCATTAGTGAAAATAAGTCATAAAGATAAGTCATCAAATAAATCATAAATATGGAACGTTTACTTTTTTGGTTGTTTATTCTGGTGAAGATATTAGGTGTTTGAAGGTATATTTAGTCTGATCCAAATATTTTAATTCTGCTTTTCTTTTCTAGCTTGAAGTACAATCTTGTTGTGTGTTTATTCCAAATGATAGCCTGCCTTCCCCAAGTACAATTATATCTGGTGACATTCCTGGAACAGTGAGAAGTTGGTACCATGGACAAACCAGTATGCCAGGAACACTTGTCCTCTGTTTGCCTCAAATAAAGATTATTAGCGCTGGGCACAAGTACATGGAACCTCTGCAGGAGATTCCATTTGTTATCCCACGACCCATCCTCGAAGAAGGTATATTTAAAAATTTTTTTTCCTATGGTTAATATTTTATATGGACATTTTTAGATTTGTTGGTGTTTTTAAATGTTTCAGTGTATAAGCAAATCAGTCTTCTCATTGAAAGATTTTCCTGACCAAAGTAAATGAACTAAGTGATGCCATTTATTGCCATCCATATATTTTAATCTTAGTCACATATTCACATATATGTTATATATAAAAGATCATATACAATATAATATAATCACTAAAATACAAACATAGGAAGAATTAACTTGGGAAGAAAGTTGGTTTTGGATATTAACATTAGGCTAAACTAAGAATGATAAGTAGACTGATCTAATTTAAGCTACTTGATTTATGAATGAATGTATTATATATAAAAATAACTGCGAGAATATAGTATTTAGCAAGCGTAATGCATTTTTAGATTTCTCATTTGTTTATACAAAGTAATTATATGATGATTAGAGTCATGATCCTTTCTCCAATATATATATATTTGATTTCTCATATTGCCGTGTTTTCAGTTATGAATTCATAAGCTTTTGAACTTTGGCATGTTCATTTCAAACAAAATGTGAACCTGGAAAAATTTTGAGTCATAAAGTAAGTAATCTGAATATATGTTATAATAACAAGGCTCAAATTTTGGACAGTGCTAAACAGGTCAACACCTTGTTCATATTATTAGGATGTAAGTGTATGAATCCTGATACCATTGAAATTTCTACATACTGTCACTGAAAAGCAGACATAGCCTGTGTAATTTTTGACCTCTACTTTGATGTTGGTTTCTCTCTCCTTTTCTCTATACTGAAATTTCTGTCAAATTCTACTTTTCTTATATTTATTAAAAGAAAGCATGATTTCAGTAAGAGACATTTTTGGTCCTTAATAATATGAATACTGTTATTATACAGTCACAGAATTTTAAGGTGAAAGGGAATATTTTTAGAGTGTATGATCTTTTGTGACTGGTTTCTTTCATTTACTGTAATATTTTTAAGATTGATTCATGTTGTAGCAGTCTTTATTGTTTTTATGGCTGAATAGTATTCTATCGTATGGAGATACCAAATTTTCTTGATTCATTCATCAGTCGATGGACAGTTGAGTTTGTTTTCACTTTTTGACTTTTATGAAAAATCCTGGTATAAACATTTTTTTACAGGATTTTTGTGTGGATTTGTTTTAATTTTTTTTAGCTATATGCCCAGGAGTAAAATTGTTGCGTCCTATAGTAACTATGTTTGAGCTTCTCAGGAATTGTTAGACTGTTATCCAAACTGTCTGCACCATTTTACAATACCACATTAATGTACAAAGGTTCTAATTTTTTCACATCTTTGTCACTATTTGTTATCCGCTTTGTTTCTTTTCTTTTCTTTTTTTTTTTGTTCTAGCCATCCTAGACAATAACCTCTTAAACTGGAGAGAACAATTAATTTTAAGTGTTAATTTTTTGTTTTTTGTTTTTTGTTTTTTTTTGAGATGGAGTATTGCTCTGTCGCCTAGGCTGGAGTGCAGTGGCACAGTTCTGGCTCACTGCAGCCTCTGCCTCCCAGGTTCAAACGATTCTCCTGCCTCAGCCTCCCAAGCAGCTGGGAATACAGGCACTTGCTGCCATACCCAGCTAATTTTTGTATTTTCAGTAGAGTCAGATTTCACCGTATTGGCCAGGCTGGTCTTGAATTCCTGACCTCGTGATCCACCGATCCACCTTGACCTCCCAAAGTGTTGGGATTACAGGCGTGAGCCAATGTGCCTGGACAAATTAAAGTGTTTTTTTTTTTTTTCTTCTTCTTCTTCTTCTTTTTTTGTTATTATTATACTTTAAGTTCATGTGCATAATGTGAAGGTTTGTTACATATGTATACTTGTGCCATGTTGGTGTGCTGCATCCATCAACTCGTCAGCACCCATCAACTCATCATTTACATCAGGTATAACTCCCAATGCAATCCCTCCCCCCTCCCCCCTCCCCGTGATAGGCCCCAGTGTGTGATGTTCCCCTTCCCGAGTCCAAGTGATCTCATTGTTCAGTTCCCACCTATGAGTGAGAACATGCGGTGTTTGGTTTTCTGTTCTTGTGATAGTTTGCTAAGAATGATGGTTTCCAGCTGCATCCATGTCCCTACAAAGGAC
>NC_037676.1:101732487-101741529 GCF_003255815.1 Theropithecus gelada
CAAGAACAGAAAACCAAACACCGCATGTTCTCACTCATAGGTGGGAACTGAACAATGAGATCACTTGGACTCGGGAAGGGGAACATCACACACTGGGGCCTATCACGGGGAGGAGGAAGGGGGGAGGGATTGCATTGGGAGTTATACCTGATGTAAATATGAGTTGATGGGTGCTGACGAGTTGATGGATGCAGCACACCAACATGGCACAAGTATACATATGTAACAAAGCTGCACGTTATGCACATGTACCCTAGAACTTAAAGTATAATTAAAAAAAAAAATTACACAGCCCGAGAAAAAAAAAAAGAAAGAGATACTGGGACAGAATAGAGAGAAATGTTTAAAACGTTGACAAAAACTGTCCAAACTTAATGACTGGATTAGTTATGGATAGGAAAGGAGAGAAAAAAAATCTGTAGAATAACTCCATGGTTCCTGGCTTAGATGTCTGTGTACACATTTATATAGTTAATATTATGGTTAGGAATAGAGAAAGAGGGCCAGTTCTGGGTGTGCACGGTGAGATGGATGAATTTAGTTTGGTCCATATGATGAAGGATCCATGGGACATTTAAGTAAATAAATCTGATGAGCTGCTGCATATATGGATCTAGAGCTCTAAAGAGGGATCATAGTTAGAGACACAAAATGTCCACAGGGAAAACATGAAAAAAAATGGGATTATCCAAAGTCATTTATAGAGTGACAAATGAAGTGGGATCTGCACATAACAAGGCTGGGAACAGTAATGTTATGGGATGAGGAAGGACGGAATAATTTGTGATAGAAACTACCAATAGAAGGTTAAGTAAGTGAGGAAAAACCATGAAGCAGTAGTCTTACGGAAGACATAAGATTGGATCATGTATAAATGGTTGGATCATTTATAAATGTAGCCAATAAGATAAGGACTAAAAGCTATAAGATTTGACAATTTTAGGTAACTGGTTTCTTTTACCACAGTATTTTCAGAAGAATGATTTTTTGTTTGTTTGTTTGTTTTGAGACAGAGTCTTGCTCTGTCTCCAGGCTGGAGTGCAGTGGCATGCTCACTCACTGCAACCTCTGCCTCCTGGGTTCAAGTGATTCTCCTGTCTCAGCCTCTCGAGTAGCTGGGACTATAGGCACGTGCCACCATGCCCAGCTAATTTTTGTATTTTTAGTAGAGATGGGGTTTCACCATGTTGGCCAGGATGATCTTGATTTCTTGGCCTCTCAATTCGCCCCCCTTGGCCTCCCAAAGTGCTGGGATTACATCGTGAGCCACTGCGCCTGGCCAGAAGAATGATTTTAATGCCAGTCAGTGATGGTGGCTTGAGGACTAAAAAGGAAATGAAGAACTGATTTAATAAATAATTTGTTTAAAAAATATTATTTGAGAAATGACAGGAGAAAAAGGATGGTACCTGAAAGTATATATACCTTGATATTCTTTGGGTGCAGGAAACAGAAACTAAGTCAGGATAACGAAAGCAAAAATGAAACTTAATGATTCATTGTCTATATTCTATTGTAGAAAACAACTTTGGCTTTTAGTTAAAGTTTTAATATTACTCCCACCATCTGACTCTGGTGGTTATGAAGACCATATGTTCAATTAAAAATTTCTTTTCTGCCGGGTGCGGTGGTGCATGCCTATAATCCCAGCTCTTTGGGAGGCCGAGGCGGGGAGATCACAAGGTTAGGAGATCGAGACCACCCTGGCCAACATGGAGAAACCCCGTCTCTACTAATATACAAAAAATTAGCCGGGCATGGTGGCATGTGCCTGTAGTCCCAGCTACTCAGGAGGCTGATGATGCAGGAGAATCACTTGAACCCGGGAAGCAGAGGTTGCAGTGAGCCAAGATTGTGCTACTGCACTCCAGCCTGGCAACAGAGCAAGACTCTGTCTTAAAAAAAAAAAAAATCTTTTCTTTATCTTTGTTTTTGCTTGTCTTCATCACTCCTGAGAAAATATTTTTCTCTCTCCTTAGCATTGCTTGTTTATCATTCTGGGATTCCAAATTTCTATTAAATTTGCAATTCTTTGAGACCAATTATTTAGATTCAAGATGGAATAGACCACAAAGAACATATTCTTATGTAACTAAGATTATATACTCAAACCTTTTATTTTTATGGAAATATTTTGGTATATTGCATCTGTTAATATCTGTCTGACTTTATAAGCAAAAAATATGATACAAAATTTAATAATTTAAAAAATTACTCAGGATTATCATTGTGAATGCAACCAGAATAAATATAATACAATGAGACCTTTTTATTTACACCTTAAAGCCTTTTCAGTATACTGAGAAATATAAAAATGACATAAACTTGATTCAGTACACCTTGAAACATAATCTACAACTTTATAGGCAAGGCACAGCATTCTAAGGGTATCTGTTTCTTTCTTTTAATTCCTAAAACCTAGGCTGATACTTACTTCAACCATCTGTCCTCTCTATCCCACTCAATCCTCCAGCCTTTTTTTGGATTTCTTTATTTTCCTAAATTTCCCATATTTGTCCCATTCATTCAGCAAATACATATTGAGCACCTACCATGTGGCAGTCACATAGAGAATACAGATTTGAACAAGACAGATATGGTGCTTGCTCACTGATATTTTACAAACTATTGGGAAGAGTAGTGCAATAAATAGTCCTTGGTTGAATCTTATGTATTACTGGCTATTGCTATCTTTTCCTAAGGGTTTTAAAGATTAAATGAGATATACATTACTTTAAACAGTGTCTGGTAAATGCTCAGTAAAAACCATTATGGTTCTCAACATCTACGTAGGATTTCCAAATTCCATGGCCTGGTTTTCAATCTTTGCTGTTTCCCAGATACATTTTCTTTTCTTGGTCTCTTCTGCTGCCATGTTCCTGGAACCCTGTATGGAACTCTGTCTCTGTAATAGGCTTATAACTCTTCACTTCTTTTAATTCACTTATAGAATCACAAAGAAATATTAAAGAATAAAGTAGAGTTTGCTGAAGATGTCCTACCATAGGGAAGAGGTGGTACTGGTGTACCCTGTATCAAACAGTCTTTAAAGTGGCTGTTAGTCTCTTAGACATGTTTGTACATCACAATGCTTATTTGGCCATTTTCTCTTCCTCTTTAATCTCTTGACCAAAGTAATTTGAAATTCCTCTCCTTCTATCATGCAGAGTAATTTAGTTATTTTTGCATGCAATCCTTTTCATGGCTTCCTTTCAATCTTAGGGTATATTTTAAAATCCTTAACATGACCAACAAGACCCCATAAGACTTGGCCCTGCCCACCTCTCCAGTTGTATTTTCTGCTGCTCTCTCTGCTGCTTGCTTTGCCCAACTCTAGCCCTAGTATCCTTTCTGTGTTCTTGGAATAAGCACAGCACTGTCCTATCACACGGCCTTAGCATATGCTACAAACATGAATTCCTCCTTCCCAATCTATCCTCTAGGCATCTTTCTCCTTCTCCTCCTTCGGTCTTCAGGGTATTTCATTTATCAGGTCCCTCAACTCTGTGCTGTCTTTGTACTCCAGTCATCACTTTTACAAACTATCCTAATTTTAACTATTTTTGTTCAGTATCTCATTCCCCTACTAGGGTGAAAAGAGCAGGAGCGTACCTGTCTTGTTCATTGCTGTATTCCCATTATTTAGCACAACACATGCCACAAAAGAGGAGCTCACTGTACATTCTCGGGCCACATGAAGTTTTCAAGTTATTCATGATAAATAGTTTTTGGTTACTATAAGGGAGGAAGAACTTAAGAAATTAAAAAGTTACCTTCTCACTTATCTTAAGATCCATAAACAATTGAAAAATAATTCCTGGTCTTTGCAAATTGAAAAAAAGGAAAAAGATGCATTACATAGATGATTAATAGGATGAACAAAAAATTCTCTATAGATTTGAGGCTCTGTCTTTACTGAACTTGGACTTCTAAAGTTCAAAATGAGGAACTGTTTGCTGAAATGTGTCATCTGATTTCAATTGCTGTGGAAAGGGAGAGATGATCTCTAATATAGCCAGCTCCAATCTGTGTAGGGTGTTTGGGTCAAAATCAACATCTTGAGTTTCATTAGGGAGCACTTGCAGTGAGCCTTGCAGATGTAATTTGCTACATCCAGCCAACACCTCTGAGCAGATGGATTTCTACACTATGCTAAACAGAGGTTTGTTTTTTCTTCTTTGAATGAATTGCCTGTGACTTTTGTAAAATATTTTGACAGAAATGGAATATTGAGATCATTTATAAATTAAAACTTTGCTGTTGTTGGATTTAGTGAGTTTTAATAGAAACTGTTGTGAAAATTATTTAGCATTTATAAAAAACACAGGGGCTGCTTTTTCATGTAATTCTTGTTCACCTTAGTGGTTTATATGTATTGTTCCATTCTAGGTTTTTTAAGTCATAGTTTTATAATCATAATTTCCACTTGTTCTGAAAGATGATGATGTACTGTTAAAATTATTTTCTTTCCAATTTCACTTAGTGTGTTTGACTTTAATCCTCAAACTGTGTATGCAAATAGGATTCCTTGGGGAGAAAAGGAAGTTCAGAAACTAACTTCTAATTTGTTTTTGATGATGATGTTTTTAAATGAATTTCTTGGGAACAATCATGTATGTATTAGTAGTAAAATTAAGCTGTTGTACTACCTAAATATACTTAATATAATTGCTGTAGACATTTTCTTCTGTAAGTAGCTCACATTCAGCCTTCTTTGTCATTTATTTTGTTATGGGTTCTATAGCTTTTAAAGGCTGAAAAGGAACATCACCCTATTTATTCCTTGCTTATCAGTTTTGCATTTCCCAATCTCCTCCCTCTCCCCACCACACTTATTTTAAAAACCAAACCAATATGGCAGACCTAACATGCTGTCATATTTTTCCTGATCACATTTTTAGACTTTATTTTTTTAAAGCAGTTTGAGGTTCATAGCAAAATTGAGAGGAGGGGACAGAAATAACTCATATATCCCCTGCTCCTAAACCTGCACAACCTCTCCAATTCGGTACTGATGAACCTACAGGGATACATAATTGTCACCCAAAATCTGTTGTTTACTAGAGGACTCACTCTGGGTGTTGTACATTCTATGGACTTGGAGAAATATATAATGACATGTATCTGTCATTATAGTATCATGCATAATATTTTTACTGCCCCCAAAACCACCTGTGCTCAACATACTCATTTCTTAGCCCCTACAAACACTGATATTTTCCCTGTCTCCATAGCTTTGCCTTTTTAAGAATGTCATATAATTGGCATCAAACAGTATATAACCTTTTCGTATAGGATTCTTTGACATAGTAATTTACATTTTTGCTTCTTCCATGTATTTCCATGGCTAGATAGCTTTTAATTTTTTGAGACAGGGTCTCACTCTGTCACCCAGGCTAGAGTGCAGTGGTACGATCATAGCTCACTGCAGCCTCAACTCCTGTACTCAAGTAATTATCCTGAGGAGGACTATTTGCTACCTCACCTGGCTAAATTTTTTTGTTTTTAAATTTTTGTAGAGACAGGGTCTTGCTGTGTTTCATAGGGTGATCTCTAACTCCTGGTCTCAGGTGATCCTCCATCTTGGCCTCCTAAAACACTGGGATTACAGGTGTGAGCAGCGGCACCTGGCCGATAGCTCATTTCTGTTGTGCTAATATTTAATTGTCTGAATGTACTACAGTTTATCCATTCATGTGTGAATAGACATCTTGGTTGCTTCCAAGTGTTGGCAATTTTAAATAAAGCTGCTATATTCCTCCATCTGCAGGTTTTTGTGTGAACCTATGTTTCCAGCTTCTTTCGACAAATACTAAGGTACATACATGATTGCCAGATTGTATGGTAAAAATGTTTAGTTTGGTAGTATACCACCAAACTGTCTTCGTTTTGCATTCCCACCAACAATGAGTGGGAATCCCTGTTGTTGCACATACTCACTAGCATTTGGTATTCTGAATTTTGGCCATTCTGATAGGTATGTAGTGGTATCTAAATGCTGTTTAAATTTAGTTTCCTGATGACATGTTCTGTGAAGCATTTTTTCATATGCTTATTTGCCATCTATATATCTTTGATTGATGGGTCTGTTAAGGTCTGTGGCCCATTTTTAAAAATAGGCTTTGCTTATTGTTGAGTTTTAAGAGTTCTTTGTATATTTTGGGTAACAGTCCCCTATCAGATGTTTTGGCAAATATTTTCTCCCAAATTTGCTTTTCTTTTTGTTCTCTTGAGTGTTTTTGTTTGCAGAAATTTTTAATTTTAGTAAAGTCCAGATTATCAGTTCTTTCTTTAATGGATCAAGCATTTGGTGTTACATGTAAAAAGTCATCAAAAAGTCAAGGTTATCTAGATTTCCTCCTGTTATCTTCTAGGAGTTGTATAGTTTCGTGTTTTACATTAGGTCTTGTACTAGTTTGTTCTTGCATTGCTATAAAGAAATACCTGAGACTGGGTAATTTATAAAGAAAAGAGGTTTAATTGGCTCACAGTTCTGCTGGCTGTACAGGAAGCATGGTGGCATCTGCTTTGCTTCTGGGGAGGCCTCAGGAAACTTACAATTATGGCAGAAGACAAAGCAATAGCCAGCACTTCACACGGCTGGAGCAGGAGGAAGAGAGGGAGGGTGGAGGGTGGTTTCACATACTTTTAAACAGCCAGCTCTTACTGAAGTATAATTTATATAATGTAACATTAACACTTGTAAGTATACAATTCTGTTATTTTTATTAAATTTATTAAGATGTATAACCATGACCATAATACAGTTTTAGAACATTTCCATCATCCCAAAAGTTTTCTTGTGTCCTTTGTAGTTGATCCCTGCTCCTACCTACAGCCCTAGGCAACCCTGATCTTCTTTCTGTCCCTATAAATTTGCCTTTCCTGGACATTTTAATACACTGGAATCATACAATAGATAGTCTTTTGCATCTGGCTTCTTTCACTTAGTGTAACATTTTGGTATTCTTCCATGACGTAACATATATCAGTAGTTTGTTCCTTTTTATTGCTGAGGAGCATTCCGTTGTATGATAATGCTACATTTTATTTATCAATTCACCAGTTGATATATATTCTACTTTTTGCCTATAGTGAATAATGCTGTTACGTACATTTGGGTACATGTGTTTGTATGGACAAGTGTAACTGATCATTGATAGAGTCTTTACAGTGGAATTATTGGGTTGAATGGTAAATTTATGTTGAACAGTTAAAGAAACTCCCAAATCACTTTCTAAGTGGTTACACCGTTTTACATTCTTATGATCGATTTGTTAGGGTTTTACTTTCTACATATCCTTACCAACACTTGGTATTTTAGCCATTCTGATGGAGATACATATAGTGATATCTTATTGTGGTGTCAATTTGCATTTTGTAATGACTTATAATGTTTCATGTTTTTCATGTATGTAATAATTTATATACCTTCTTTAATGAAATGTCTATTCAAATCATTTTCCCATTTTAAAGTTTTCTTCTTATTTTTGAGTTCTAAGAGTTTTTTTTTTTTATATATTCCAACTGTCTTTTTTTCTGATATATGCTTTGCTAGTGTTTTCTTCCTGGCTGTGTGGCTGTGTGGCTGTGGCTTTTCTTTTCTTTTTTTTATTTTTTGAGATGGAGTCTCACTCTGTTGCCTCAGCTGGAATGCAGTGGCACAATCTTGGCTCACTTCAACCTCCGCCTCCCGGGTTCAAGCGATTCTCCTGCCTCAGCCTTTCAAATAGCTGGAATTATAGGCATGAGCCACCATGCATGGCTAAATTTTGTATTTTTAGTAGAGATGGGGTTTCACCATGTTGATCTGTCTGGTTTCAAACTCCTGGCTTCAAGAGATCTGCCCGCCTCGGCCTCCCAAAGTGCTGGAATTACAGGCATGAGCCATCACGCCCAGCGTGATGAGAATCTGGTTATAAGAATCTAATCTTTTCATTTTCTTTTCTTTTTTTTTTTTTTTTGAGACGGAGTCTCGCTCTGTGGCGGCCCAGGCTGGAGCGCAGTGGCGGGATCTCAGCTCACTGCAAGCTCGGCTTTCCGGGTTTATGGCCATTCTCCTGCCTCAGCCTCCGGAGTAGCTGGGACTACAGGCGCCCGCCACCTCGCCCGGCTAGTTTTTTGTATATTTTTTAGTAGAGACGGGGTTTCACCGTGTTAGTTAGCCAGGATGGTCTCGATCTCTTGACCTCGTGATCCGCCCGTCTCGGCCTCCCAAAGTGCTGGGATTACAGGCTTGAGCCACCGCGCCCGGCTCATTTTCTTAATAGTTACTTTTGAAGCATAAACATTTAAAATTCATTGAAATCTATTTTGTCAATTTTTCTTTCTTTTATGAATTGTGCTTTTGGTATCATTGTCTTAGCTCTTACATTTAGATCTATGATACATTTCAAGATAATTTTGCTTATAATGTGAAATAGGGTCTAAGTTCATTTATTGCATGTGGATATTACAATTGTCACATTACTATTTGTTTAAAAGACTATCGTTTCTCCACTGAATTGTCTTGGCATCTTTGTTGTAAATCAGTTTATCATTAATATAATTTATTCCCCCTGGACTCTTACTTCTGATCCATTGATATAAATGCTTGTCCTGGTGTCTGTATTATAGTCTTGATTACTGAAATGTCAAAGTAAGTTTGGAAATTAGGTCATGTAAGTCAGAGGTCCCCAACCCATGGGACATGGACTGGTGAGTGGTGGGTTAGTAGGCATTACCACCTAAGCTCTGCCTCCTGTGAGATAGATCAGTGACAGCATTAGATTCTCATAGGAGTGTGAACCGTGCATACGAGGGATCTAGGTTGCGTGCTCCTTATGAGAATCTAACTAATGCCTGATGATCTGAGGTGGAACAGTTTCATCCCCAAACCACCCCCTAACCCCAGATCATGGAAAAATTTTCTCCACAAAACCAATCCCTGGTGTCAAAAAGGTGGGAGCCGCTGATATAAGTCATCCAACTTTCTTCTCCTGTTTTGAAATTATTTTGTCTGTGTTTTTCATGTTTTTTTTTTTTTTTTTTTTTTTTTTTTTT
>NC_037676.1:101741628-101778855 GCF_003255815.1 Theropithecus gelada
TTTTTTTTTTTTTTTTTTTGTATTTTTCAGTAGAGACGGGGTTTCACCATGTTAGCCGGGATCGTCTCTCAATCTCCTGACCTCGTGATCCGCCCGTCTCGGCCTCCCAAAGTGCTGGGATTACAGGTTTGAGCCACCGCGCCCGGCTGTTTTTAATGTTTTATAAAAATTTTGACATCTGTTTATCAATTTCTATAAAAAGAGACTGCTAGAATTTTGGTAGGAATTGATTTTAATTTGTAGATCAAGTGGGAAAATTTGCCATCTTGACATTATTGAGTCTTTGGATCTGTGAACACAGAATGTTTATTTAGATCTTCAGAAATGTTTTGCAGATTTCAGTATACTAGTCTTATACTTCTTATGTTAAATTTATTCCTATGTATTTTACTTATTTGATGCTATTGTGATGGAATTATTTTCTTATTTTTCTTTTTGTATTCTTTATTCCTGGTATATAAAAATACAGTTGAATTTTTTGTATTTTTCTTCTATCCTGAGACCTTGCTGAACTATGGTTTACTAGTTCTAGTTGTCTTTACTTTTTGTTCTCTGGGATTTTCAATATATTAAATCATGCCATATGTGAATAAAGACAGTTTTACTTTTTTCTTCAGAATCTCTTGTGTAATTTTGCATAGAAATAGTGAGAGCAGACATCCTTGCCTTATTCCCAATCCTAGAGGGAAAGCATTCAGTCTTTCACCATTAAGAATGATTGTAGCTGTGAGTTTTTCAGAGATGCCCATCATCATTTTGAGAATGATCCCTTTTATTCCTAGTTTAATTGAGACCTTTTATTTATTTCTTTTTTTGAGACAGAGTCTCACCCTGTCTCCTAGACTGGAGTGCAGTGGCACAATCTTGGCTCACAGCAACCTCTGCTTCCTGGGTTCAAGTGATTCTCGTGCACCATCATGCCCAGCTAATTTTTGTATTTTTAGTAGAGACGGAGTTTCGGCATCTTGACCAGGTTTATTTTGAACTCCTGACCTCAAGTGATCTTCCCACCTTGGCCTCCCGAAGTGCTGGGATTATAGGTGTGAGCCATCACACCAGCCATTTTATTGAAACCTTTTAAAAAATCATGAATTGCTTGTTGATTTTATCAAAATTTTTTTGAATTTGTTGATATCATGTGGTTTCTATACTTTTTGCTGTTACTATTGTGTATTACATTAACCAATTCTATATAATTAATTTTTATATATAATTAACAATCAATCGTGTGAACCTAGTATTTCTCAACTATATCTCATTTGGTCATAGGGTGTTATCCTCTTTATATGGTGCTGGATATGATTTGCTATATTTTTAAAGGATTTCTGTATCCATGTTTATTAAGGGGTTTTAGTCTGTAAATTTCTTGTAGTGACTTCATCTGCTTTTCATGTCAACTTAATGCTAGCCTCAAAGAATGAGTTTGGAAGTCTTTCATTCTGTCCTACTTTTGGAAGCATGTATGAGGGATTGACATTCTTTCCTTAAATGTTTGATACAGTTTACCAGTGAAGCCATGTGGAACTGGTAGAACTTTTTTCGATGAAAAGTTTTTAAATTAATAATTTAATTTCTTTGTTATAGGTCTATACAGATTTTCTTCCTTCTTTAGTCAGTTATGGTAAGTTGTATCTTTCTTTTTTTTTTTTTTTCTTTTGAGACGGAATCTTGCTCTGTCGCCCAGGCTGGAGTGCAGTGGCGTGATCTCAGCTCACTGCAGTCTCTGCCTCCTGGGTTCAAGCCATTCTCCTGCGTCAGCCTCCTGAGTAGCCGGGAATACAGGCACTCACCAACATGCCCAGCTAATTATTTTTAGTAGAGTTGGGGTTTCACCTATTGGCCAGGCTAGTCTCAAACTCCTGACTTCAGGTGATTTGCCCATTTTGGCCTCCTGAAGTGCTGGGATTACAGGCATGAGCCACTGTGCCCAGCCGGTAATTTGTATTTTTCTAGAAAGTTATATATTCATCTTGAGTTATCTAATTTGTTGGCATAAAGCTGTTCTTAACATTCCCTTTTAATCTCTTTTACTTTTGAAGAGTTAATAATGATATTCTTTCATTCCTCATTCTGATAATTGTGACTTATCCCTTTTTTCTGCATTAGTTAAGCTAAAGGATTGTCAGTTTGATAATCCATTAGAAATAACTTAATTTCATTGATTTTTTTCCTATCATTTGTCCTTTTCATTTCATTGGTTTCAGCTCTAATCTTTATTATTTTCTGTTTTAATAGCGTTGTTTTTAGTTTTATTATTTCTCATCTTAAGGCTAAAGCTTTGATTATTGATTTGAGAAATTTATTCCCATATGATGTGGGCATTTAATGCTATAAATATCTCTTTAATCACTACTTAAGCTGCATCCCAGAAATTGTGATATATTTACATTTTTTATTTTCTTATTTTTTTTTCTTTTTAGACAGAGTCTCGCTCTGTCGCCCAAGCTGGAGTGCAGTGGCCAAATCTCAGCTCACTGCAAACTCCGCCTCCCGGGTTTATGCCATTCTCCTGCCTCAGCCTCTCGCATTTTTTATTTTCTTTAAAGTATTTTGTTATTTTCCTTACGATTTCTTCTTTGGCCCCTGGGTTATTTAGAAATGTGTTGTTTAACTTCCAAATATTTCACAATTTCACAGATTTCTTTTTGTTGCTGATTTCTAATCTAATTCCATTATGGTCAGATGATATACTTTATATGATGTTCATTCTTTTACATTTATTAAGACTTGTTTTAAGGTCTAGCATATGGTCTGTTTGGGAGATTGTTGCATAGGCACTTGAATGTGTATTCTGCAGTTCTTAGCTGCAGCATTTTATTAATATATATGCCAGTTACGTTGAGTTGGTTGATAAACCTGTTCATTTCTTCTATCACCTTAATTGAGTTTCTAATTATTCTATCAATTATGGAGAGTGGGATATTTAAATCTTCAAGTGTTATTTTTTAGTTGTCTATTTTATCATTTAAATTCTGTCAGTTTTTGATTCATGTACAGTCATGAGTCACTTAATATGTTCTGAGAAATGCATCATTATGCAATTTCGTTGTTGTACAAACATTATAGCATATGCGTATACAAACCTAGATAACATAGCCTACTCTACATTTAGGCTATAGCCCATCTATGGTAAAACATATTGCTCTTAGGCTGCAAACCTGTACAGAATGGAACTGTACTGAATAGACAATTGTAAGTTTTGATAAGTATTAATTGTTAATAATGGCAAGTATTTTTTTTTTTTTATCTCAAATGTATCTAAACATAGAAAAGGTACAATAGAAGTATGGTATTAGAATCATATGGGACCACCATTGTATATGCAGTCTGTCACTAAGTGAAACATTGTTATGTAGCACATAATGTATTTTGAGATTCTGTTGTTAGATGTGTATGTACCTATAATTGTTAGGTTTTACTAAAAGTTGGCCCCGTTTATTATTATGAAATACCTGTCTCTGTAATACTTCTTGTCTTAAATTAGTTTCTATCTGTTATTAATTATAGCTACTTCAACTTTCTTATGGTTGTAGTTTAATAGTATACCTCTTTCCATCTTCTTACTTTAACTTAGTTTTGGTTTTGAATGAAAGTGTTTCTAGTTTAAACAGTATTTTGTTAATCTTGCTATTTAACGCAGTCTGACAATCTCTGATTTTTAAATGCGGCTTTTAACATTTTCATTTAGTGTAATAATAATATATTTGAACTCACTTGGTAATTTGCTATTCGTTGTCTGTTTTTCCTGCCTTTTTTGTTACTCTGTTCCCCTTTTACTACTTTATGTGCTTTGTATCTGTATTTTAGTGTACCATTTCATTTTCTCTATTCATTTTTTTACTATGTATATTTTTAATGGTGGCTCTGGGAACTGTATTATGACTTGAATTTACATTCTACCTCAGTTAAACTCCTAAATTAATTCTGGTAAATTATGGAAAATTTGTTCTAATTTATATCTAATCTTTATCCCCCTGTATTGACACATATATTATATCTACATGTAATATAACCCCATATTACAGTGTTATAAATGTATATATTCAGTAGCATTTTCAAGTACTTAAGAGGAGAAATGACGAATACTGTATCTGTAGAGTCTTCATATAACCCAAATATTTGTTATATCCAGTGCTTTTCGTTTCTTTCTGTACATTGGAGTTAACACCTGAAAGACTGAAGGACAAGGTGTTTCTGGTAAGGAAGATCTGACACCATTAAATAATCTGAGTGCTTGTTTATGAGAGAATATCTTTGTTTCACTTTTAGTTTTGAAGGATAGTTTTACTGGATATAAAATTATTGGTTGACAGTTTTTTTTTTTCCTTCTTTGGTAGTGTTACCAGTTTCCACTGATAGTATTGCTGAGTGTGGACATTGTTCACCACTTCAAATCAAGTGACCTCTCTTTGATCATGGCAGCAATGCCACCAGTCCTCATAGCTTGCCTTGTAGAACCTCCTCTGTGGTAGAGATAGAAATGGCCTCATGCAAGAACATCACAGATTCTCACTTTTCTTATCCAAAGTTCAACAGTTCTTCAAGCATAAATGCTTTTCTCATTATTTTAATCCCAAAGTACTGAAATGGTTGTGTTTTTTGTTAAATGTTGTATCAACTATATCTAGCTTTGCAGTTTATTTTTGGAAAGATGATTTTTAAAAAACTGCTTATTTGGCCATAACTGCAAGTCTAACCCAAATTCTCTTCTTTTCTCAAGCTACTTCATATATTACTAGTTGGTTTTGGTTTTTTTTTTTTTTAAATATTTAGCCTGGAAATGATTGCATTTCACTGTCTCCTTAGATTGGCCCCATTACAAGTAAGGAAATGCAATGCATTGTGACCTATGCAGAAAGAATTACTGGTGACTGCTTTATACTGAAGACAACTGTGGGTGTGGTAGGCAGAGTTTGTGCAATGAATAGCACAAATGTATAATTACATACTCTCTCAGATTTTCATTTTCATGAAATGAAGTCCAGCTTTGGATCTTTCCAACTCTGTGACATCTGAGGTTTTCTTCTTACGTTCCTGACGATATTTAGGAAAAATTACTTCTGACTTTCATTAATAATTTTGCAAGCTTTTCTAACTTATTTAATGTCTTTCCATTCCTTATAGTAGCTATGACAATTTTTTTTTTTTACCAATTTCTTTAAGATTGTCTAATTGTTTTCCCTACTCAACAGGCAACCTTCATATTACTTCAGTGGAAGTGAGTGAAAGCATTGACAGTTTCTCACCCAGACCCATCGAATTCCTAATAAAGAGCCTTTGCAATTATCATAGAATATTTCTCTTCCAAATAGTTCCACAGTTCACTCTTCGAAGAATTCCACTTTCTCATAGAGACCTTACTAGAGTATGGTATCTTAAAATGACACCACCATCAACTGGTGTCCCATTACCCTGCTAATTGTTCTCCAGAGCTTTTATCAACATTGACGTACTAAATATCAGTTGATTAATAGTTGATTATCTTTCTACCACTAGAATGCAAGCTCTTTGAAAACAATGAGTGTGCATTGCTCAGTGCTGTGTCCCTAGATCCTAGAATGAGGTCACATAATTTTAACTCAGAATATTTGTTCAACAAAAGAATCTACCTTACTAGAAGCAATCCTTATACTGCCGCCAATGCTTAAGACCCAGCCATTTTTACTCATTCATTCCCCTCCCTCCCTCCCTCCGTTCCTTCCTTCTTTCCTTCCTTCCTTCCTTCCTTCCTTCCTTCCTTCCTTCCAATTTCCTTTCTTTCAACTTCCTAACTTTCCCCTCCTCCCTCCCTCCCTCCCTCCATCTCTTTCTTTTGTGTACTATATGCTATGCACTGTAGTTTTAGAGAACTTGCTTATAAACTCTTTATTTTCCCCATGTTGGCATGTAAGAATATCAAGATATCTTTTCAGCTTATCCAATCAGGACAAAACCTTTTAGCTGTCAAATCGAATAGAACTTTTTTAAATTCTTGACATCATTGCTTGATTCCTTCTTGAATACCTTCCTAACTTCTGGATAACCACTCTCTTTTGGTTTTCTGTGGATCTTGGCCATTCTTTCTGAACATTCTTCATGGGCTCTTTTTCCCTTTCCTCTGCCTTTCTCTTAAACACAGGTATTCTTCCTATGTACAGCTTTCCTAAACTTTAGCTATCATCTTTCACTGATAGTTTACAAATCTGTAAGATTTTCACATGCCTGACTTCTTTGTTCTTTTCTTATATGCCCAGATACCCATTTTAGCTATACCTGTACTAATGTTAAGGACTGAATATTTGTGTTCCCTCAAATTCATATGTTGAGCCCTTAACATCCAATGTGATGGTTAGGAGGTGAGGCATTTAGGAGGTATTTAGGTTTCTGTGACATCATGAGATTGGAGCCAGTGGGATTAGTACCTTAAGAAGAAAAGGAAGAAATACCAGAGTTTCCTCTCTCTCTGTCGTGTGAGAACACAGCAAGAAGGTTGTCTAATTGTTTTCCAGCTTCAGAGAGTGTTCTTACCAGGAACCAAATCTGCCAGCACCTTGATGCTGGAATTCCCAGAACTCTTAGAGATGAATGTCTGTTGTTTAAGTCACTAGTCTATGGTATTTTGTTATACCAGCCTCTGCTGACCACAAGACAGCTATCCATTCCATGGCACTGATGTTACTGATAGGATCTTGTCTTATAGAGTAGTAGGAGTCATCAATACCAATTTACCCTAAGTCACACATTGTTATAATATTCACATTTTTAGCAAAACTATAGGGTAACTACTAATACCTTTTTATCTGAAGGGCAATGCTATTCTTTTCAGTCCCTTCTTCTTTTAAAAACAGTGATTATTCTAGTTTTGCATCGTTTACTATTGAAATAATGTTTTAGACAATCTTAGAGGATTGTATTTCTTTATGAATAATGAAATGTTGATGAACAAGTCATGATTAAACCAGTAATGACTTTCAGAAGTAAATAATAGTTTTATTAGTAACATGGATTTCTATATGTAAAAGATTTTTCACAAATTTGAAATCAATTATCTTATTACTATCATTATTATTATATTTTGTACATGCAATACATTTCATATTTCCTACAAAACAGTATTCCAAATGTAGAATCTTAGTTACAGCACAAATAAAACTGTAGGTTGCTCATTTTCATTTCCTTTCTTTCTATGCCTTTCAACTGTCTTCCTCTTCTATGAAGATGGGCTAGATATCATTTATAATGTCTTGATTTTTTTTGAAGTATCTATTACTTAAATTAACATCACTTAGAATTAACAAACACTTTATCTTAACTGTCTATTTTATTTTATTTTAAGATGGAGTTTCGCCCTTGTTGCTCAGGCTGGAGTGCAATGGCATGATCTTGGCTCACTGGAGCCTCTGCCTCCCATATTCAATAGATTCTCCTGCCTTAGCCTCCTAAGTAGCTGGGATTACAGGCATGCGCCACCACACCTGGCTAGTCTTTTTGTATTTTTAGTAGAGACAGGTTTTCTCCATGTTGGTCAGGCTGGTCTTGAACTCCTGACCTCAGGTAATCTGCCTACCTCGACCTCTCAAAGCGCTGGGATTACTGGTGTCAACCACTGCTCCCAGCCTTAACTGTCTTTAAATAAGTTAAGTGCTAACTCATTTGGGCTAACACTCTCAGCAATTTTGGCCTATTTAAATTTGTAGTACATCTTTCTCTCAAGTGTTACACTCACAATAGGTGGTAGAATGTTCCTGGTTATACTAGTTCATATTTGAAATACAAACCTGTCTGAGTCTTACTGGTTTGTTGACTGTAAGAGAAAAAACTGGGAGAAGAGGAAGGCATTTTTTTGTTGTTGATGCTTTTGACAAACATTCAGTGACTAAGGTAATGAAAACAAGGAAAACTGAGGAAAGTGTCTCCAACATTGACCAACATTCTTTCTGCATTTGCTAAATGGATATTTGTAAGGTGACTCAAACTGGCCTCAAGTACATACACTTTTTTTCTGTATTGATTCCTACCAAAAAAGATTGGGATCATAAATTATGTTTCTGTGATCAGGATTTGTATAAATAGTCACTGTTCATTAACCGCAACATTGACAAAAACTTTATTTTTTAATATCTATATTATTAAAATTATTTTTGTGTCGTGTAAACTATAATCTTCTGATTATAGCATGGTGTAAAATCGGCAACATGTGATACAATATAAAGAAATCCACTGTAATTTTCTTTTTAAGTTTCACTCAATTGTAAGTTAATATGTTCCTTTGGGGACCTCCTTCCTGCTCCACCCCTTGGCGTTGACACATGTAACGCATAGTCTCACTGATTGTTCTTTATTTATTCAATTTGTCCCAAAGCTTTCTGTCATATTCACTTTCTTTCACATTATTTGTTCCGAATTACATCAGTGTTTGGTTTTCATTTTCTTGAGAATTGTTTTGTTTGTATTCTTTTCTCTAATGATAATATAGAGGGGTAACAAATTCACATACAAATGGGATTCTCAATGTTCCTGCTTTGTTCTTTTTTTATTATTCTTTAGACATTTTGTTTGAAAATGTTTAAATTCTGCCAGCAATATTTTCTCTGAAACAAAAGACTTAGATTATAGCATTACAACTTTCCAAGTACAATAAAAATCTTAATCTCGAAGGTCAGCCCAGATTGATAGAAAACTACGTGAAGTTCTCAGAATAGTTTGTGGTTCTGACCAGTCATGGATGTCTGAACATATTTTATGGAGTACCCAGAACATTATTTTGCCAGTATTATAAGTCGATAAGGTATTTTTATTCTGGTGTGTGTGTATGAAAGGAGTACTTGTGCAATTAATGTGTTTTGTGAATTTTTCTCACAGTGGGAAATTGTGGAATTTTTATCATTGTATGTTAACATCTCATCTTCTAGGTATAGTGTGCTTTTTAAAACAATCTGTATGCTAAATAAATGGACATTAAGTAGTACCTTAAAAGGTGTATTTTTTTTTTTTTAGGAGTTAGAGTATGATATGCCCAATTTCAATTTCTTAATCTGATTCCAAAGAAGCAGCAGAAATATAACTGTGATAGTACCAGTGTTATTTGGGATTTTTAAAAATTTAACAAATTTAAATTTCGTGCTCTTACATCCAACATAACCACCATTTAGCATTTCTTGGATAAAATAAGGTTTGAAAAAATATATATAGCTCACTACCAGCTTTAAAATATGTAATCTGAAATCATTCCAAAATATTTTAAGACAAATTTGGCAGAGCCTTTATTTTTAAATAGCATGGAATTTGATGTAGGTTTTAAAATAATTTTAGAATTAGTTACAGATGATTTAGTTTGTCGTTCTTCCTAGGGGGAAAAATATTTTAAATCTTAAGACAGGCAAAGTACCATAGTGCTGACCACATATTACACAGTTATCATTGTTTCCAGTCAAGTTATTGTGAACTATGTTGCTAGGTTTATTTTATTATGCAAGTCTCAATTTCAAAGTTTCTAATTTTATGACAATTTTATTAACTATATTTGGTCAAGACATTTTTAATATTCAGACTTATAAGAATGTATCTTCTGGTACCTACTGAGTATTGAATATATATTTAGATTCCTCTAAAATATTTATAGTATGATCTACCTAGTAATTCACTTGGTATTTTTTCTTCAGTGAAAAAACAAGGTAAGACTACAAGTGCAGTGTGATCTCTGATCTAATCTCTGCCTGGGCACATCCATCCCCCATAGGGGGAAAAATATATATGAAGGAAATACAACTAAGTGTTAATAGTATTTATTATTGGGAGTGGCAAGATAGAAGGTAAATTATGAATGGTTTTGATATTTTCTTCTTACATAATTTCCAAAATTATCTGCAGTATGGTGTCTATTACCTCTCTAGTTAGAAAATAAATGTCCTCAATTTGTTCTAACTTAATTGAATTACTAAAAATGATGTTCGTGTTATACTCTCTGTACTGACAAACACTAGTAGAATTGTAAAGTCCAAAATACAAATGATATCAAATTGATATCACCATAATAAATGTTTAAAAATATTCGAATGCTAAATGGACTTTTAAAAAGTTCAAAATTACTTTCCTATATTTACAAGAAATAAATGGCTTTATCTCAAAAGTTTATATTAATAAATTAATCTTACCTGAGATAGTAAAAGCTCAAAGTATAGAAAGGGAATTTTGCTTTTAATCCTGAAGTTTATGAATGCCAATTTTTTTTATCAAGTGCATTTTAATTAAAAATAACTCAAATGTAAGAATAATCTAGGGAACATATCAAAATTCATGCTGGTTCGTACCATCAGAGGTTTTGATTAAGAAAGTCTAAAGTCCTAGGAACCTCTATTTTAAACCAGCATCCCACATGATTCTGATGCAGGTGATCCAACAGACCATATTAGATTGTTTATTCTCTTCCTTTCTCATTCCATGGCAAGATCTATGGTCATTTTCAGTACCGTAGATAAAACCTTCCATTTACGTAATTTGATCTGTTTTCTCTGGCCTCCAAGGTATGGCACATTCGTCCCCAACAGTTTCACAATACAACAAACTAGGGTAAGGGAAGAAGTTGTTAGAACTTTTATTTTTAATTTTATCCCATATATTTAATTTATATTAATGTATGGTTCGTAGTGTATATAATTACTGAAAGAATTTTAAGTAGCTTGTATATTGTTTAGCACTTTGGTCTCAGGAAAACTATTTTCACTTTGTATGATGGAGTATTAGTCATAAATGTTAAATGTTTTACATTTTACTGTCAAGTGAAAATTAATTGTGTTTTTGTTTGTGTGCTTCCCTATTCCCTTTTGTCCCCTATATCAGGTGATGCTTTTCCTTGGACGATCAGCTTACATCATTTCAGCATATATACCCTTCTTGGAAAACAAGTGACACTTTGCCTAGTGGAACCTATGGGTTGCACCTCCACTCTAGCTGTCACGTCTCAAAAACTACTTGCTACGGGACCTGATACACGACATTCATTTGTTGTCTGTCTCCATGTTGACCTAGAGTCACTAGAGATAAAATGCTCTAATCCCCAGGTTGGTACATTTGATTTATGAAAGGAAATTTAAAGTAATGTGATTTAAAAGCAATTGTTATCCTTTTTGTTGAAGGGTTTCTCTTCTCTTAAGTATCCTAAATTATTTTTAACTTGGCCATCAAGATCAGGGTGGTTAGATTAAGAATTGCTTTGAAGCTCTCTCAAGTTGTGTAATTTAAACTCTTCTGAAAATGTAATGGTGGCAGCACAAATGTATCTTTTGGCCGATGGCATGAAATCAGTTGCAGATGTAATGTTTTTAAACACTGAAGAACTATTTTACTGTCAAACTGGAAGAGTCTGTTGAACTGATCAAATGTAATTTTCATTCAGATTCTAACTCAGAACTTCTTTGCTTATGATGCAATATTTTTAAAAAGAAAAAGATTTCAGTTGTCATAGACCAATCATGCTGTATCTTCTAATTTTACAGTTTACTGTGAATTCAGATCACCTGTGTTTACACAAATAATTAGTTGCATACAATTTAGCACTTGTTTACTTAACCTCAAATAGACTGTGTTATATTTTCTCGGTAGATTGTCAAAGCTGAATACTATTTAGAGTTATATTTTAAAATAATCCTTTTTAGAAGATTATTGGACACTCTAGGTCAATAGTGATAAATTTATATTTATCGTAGCATTAATTGTTATAAGCCAGTTTTTAAAGAGTGTTTTTTTAAGTAGGTTCAACTTAGTTGAGCTTGATGGCACATGCCTGTAGTCCCAGCTACTCAGGAGGCCGAGGCAGGAGGATCACTTGAGCCCAGAAGTTAGAGGCTGTGGTGTCCTATGATTGCAGCTGGGAGTAGCCACTGCACTCCAGCCTGGGCAATAAAGCAAGACTCTTTCTCTCAAAATTTTTTGTTTTGTTTTAATTCACTTAAAAAAAATTTATTTTTTATTTTTTATTTTTTTTATTATTATACTTTAAGTTCTAGGGTACATGTGCACAATGTGCAAGTTTGTTACATATGTATACTTGTGCCATGTTGGTGTGCTGCACCCATCAACTCTTCAGCACCAATCAACTAGTCATTTACATCAGGTATAACTCCCAATGCAATCCCTCCCCCCGCCCCGCTCCCCATAATAGGCCCCAGTGTGTGATGTTCCCCTTCCCAAGTCAAAGTGATCTCATTGTTCAGTTCCCACCTATGAGTGAGAACATGTGGTGTTTGGTTTTCTGTTCTTGCGATAGTTTGCTGAGAATGATGGTTTCCAGCTGCATCCATGTCCCTACAAAGGACACAAACTCATCCCTTTTTATGGCTGCATAGTATTCCATGGTGTATATGTGCCGCACTTTCTTAATCCAGTCTGTCACTGATGGACATTTGGCTTGATTCCAAGTCTTTGCTATTGTGAATAGTGCCGCAATAAACATATGTGTGCATGTGTCTTTATAGCAGCATGATTTATAATCCTTTGGGCATATACCCAGTAATGGGATGGCTGGGTCATATGGTATTTCTAGTTCTAGATCCTTGAGGAATCGCCATACTGTTTTCCACAATGGTTGAACTAGTTTACAATCCCACCAACAGTGTAAAAGTGTTCCTATTCCTCCACATCCTCTCCAGCACCTGTTGTTTCCTGACTTTTTAATGATTGCCATTCTAACTGGTGTGAGATGCTATCTCATTGTGGTTTTGATTTGCATTTCTCTGATGGCCAGTGATGATGAGCATTTTTTCATGTGTCTGTTGGCTGTATGCATGTCTTCTTTTGAGAAATGTCTGTTCATATCTTTTGCCCACTTTTTGATGGGGTTGTTTGTTTTTTTCCTGTAAATTTGTTTGAGTTCTTTGTAGGTTCTGGATATTAGCCGTTTGTCAGATGAGTAGATTGCAAAAATGTTCTCCCATTCTGTAGGTTGCCTGTTCACTCTGATGGTAGTTTCTTTTGCTGTGCAGAAACTCTTTAGTTTAATTAGATCCCATTTGTCAATTTTGGCTTTTGTTGCCGTTGCTTTTGGTGTTTTAGACATGAAGTCCTTGCCCGTGCCTATGTCCTGAATGGTACTACCTAGGTTTTCTTCTAGGGTTTTTATGGTATTAGGTCTAACATTTAAGTCTCTAATCCATGTTGAATTAATTTTCATATAAGGAGTAAGGAAAGGATCCAGTTTCAGCTTTCTACTTATGGCTTGCCAATTTTCCCAGCACCATTTATTAAATAGGGAATCCTTTCTCCATTTCTTGTTTTTCTCAGGTTTGTCAAAGATCAGATAACTATAGATGTGTGGTATTATTTCTGAGGACTCTGTTCTGTTCCATTGGTCTATATCTCTGTTTTGGTACCAGTACCATGCTATTTTGGCTACTGTAGCCTTATAGTATAGTTTGAAGTCAGGTAGTGTGATGCCTCCAGCTTTGTTCTTTTGACTTAGGATTGTCTTGGCAATGCGGGCTCTTTTTTGGTTCCATATGGACTTTAAAGCAGTTTTTCCCAATTCTGTGAAGAAACTCATTGGTAGCTTGGTGGGGATGGCATTGAATCTGTGAATTACCTTGGGCAGTGTGGCCATTTTCACGATATTGATTCTTCCTATCCATGAGCATGGTATGTTCTTCCATTTGTTTGTATCCTCTTTGATTTCACTGAGCATTGGTTTGTAGTTCTCCTTGAAGAGGTCCTTTTTACATCCCTTGTAAGTTGGATTCCTAGGTATTTTATTCTCTTTGAAGCAATTGTGAATGGAAGTTCATTCCTGATTTGGCTCTCTGTTTGTCTGTTACTGGTGTATAAGAATGCCTGTCATTTTTGCACGTTAATTTTGTATCCTGAGACTTTGCTGAAGTTGCTTATCAGCTTAAGGAGATTTTGGGCTGAGATGATGGGGTTTTCTAAATATACAATCATGTCATCTGCAAACAGGGACAATTTGCCTTCTTCTTTTCCTAACTGGGTACCTTTATTTCTTTCTCTTGCCTGATTGCCCTAGCCAGAACTTTCAACACTATGTTGAATAGGAGTGGTGAGAGAGGGCATCCCTGTCTTGTGCCAGTTTTCAAAGGGAATTTTTCCAGTTTTTGCCCATTCAGTATGATATTGGCTGTGGGTTTGTCATAAATAGCTCTTATTATTTTGAGGTACGTTCCATCAATACCGAATTGATTGAGCATTTTTAGCATGAAGGGCTGTTGAATTTTGTGGAAGGCCTTTTCTTCATCTATTGAGATAATCATGTGGTTTTGTCTTTGGTTCCATTTATATGCTGGATTACATTTATTGATTTGTGTATGTTGAACCAGCCTTGCATCCCAGGGATGAAGCCCACTTGATCATGGTGGATAAGCTTTTTGATGTGCTGCTGGATCTGGTTTGCCAGTATTTTATTGAGGATTTTAGCATCCATGTTCATCTGGGATATTGGTCTAAAATTCTCTTTTTTTGTTGTGTCTCTGCCAGGCTTTGGTATCAGGATGATGTTCACCTCATAAAATGAGTTAGGGAAGATTCCCTCTTTTTCTATTCATTGGAATAGTTTCAGAAGGAATGGTACCAGCTCCTCCTTGTACCTCTGGTAGAATTCAGCTGTGAATACATCTGGTCCTGGACTTTTTTTGGTTGGTAGGCTATTAATTATTGCCTCAATTTCAGAGCCTGCTATTGGTCTCTTCAGGGATTCAACTTCCTCCTGGTTTAGTCTTGGGAGAGTGTAAGTGTCCAAGAAATTATCCATTTCTTCTAGATTTTCTACTTTATTTGCGTAGAGGTGTTTATAGTATTCTCTGATGGTAGTTTGTATTTTGTTGGGGTCGGTGGTGATATCCCCTTTATCATTTTTAATTGCGTCTATTTGATTCTTCTCTCTTTTCTTCTTTATTAGTCTTGCTAGCGGTCTATCAATTTTGTTGATCTTTTCAAAAAAACAGCTCCTGGATTCATTGATTTTTTGGAGCGTTTTTTGTGTCTCTATCTCCTTCAGTTCTGCTCTGATCTTAGTTATTTCTTGCCTTCTGCTAGCTTTTGAATGTATTTGCTCTTGCTTCTCTAATTCTTTTAGTTGTGATGTTAGAGTGTCAATTGTTGATCTTTCCTGCTTTCTCTTGTGGGCATTTAGTGCTATAAATTTCCCTCTACACACTGCTTTAAATGTGTCCCAGAGATTCTAGTATGTTGTATCTTTGTTCTCATTGGTTTCAAAGAACATCTTTATTTCTGCCTTCATTTCGTTATGTACCCAGTAGTCATTCAGTAGCACGTTGTTCAGTTTCCATGTAGTTGAGCGGTTTTGATTGAGTTTCCTAGTCCTGAGTTCTAGTTTGATTGCACTGTGGTCTGAGAGACAGTTTGCTATAATTTCTGTTTTTGTACATTTGCTGAGGAGTGCTTTACTTCCAGTTATGTGGTCAATTTTGGAATAAGTGGGATGTGGTGCTGAGAAGAATGTATATTCTGTTGATTTTGGGTGGAGAGTTCTGTAGATGTCTATTAGGTTCACTTGGTGTAGAGTTGAGTTCAATTCCTGGCTATCCTTGTTAACTTTCTGTCTTATTGATCTGTCTAATGTTGACAGTGGTTGAAGTCTCCCATTATTATTGTATGGGAGTCTAAGTCTCTAAGGACTTGCTTTATGAATCTGGGTGCTCCTGTATTGGGTTCATATATATTTAGGATAGTTATCTCTTCCTGTTGAATTGATCCCTTTACCATTATGTAATGGCCTTCTTTGTCTCTTTTGATCTTTGATGGTTTAAAGTCTGTTTTATCAGAGACTAGGATTGCAACCCCTGCTTTTTTTGTTCTCCATTTGCTTGGTAGATCTTCCTCTATCTCTTTATTTTGAGCCTATGTGTGTCTCTGCATGTGAGATGGGTTTCCTGAATACACCAAACTGATGGGTCTTGACTCGTTATCCAATTTGCCAGTCCGTGTCTTTTAATTGGGCCATTTAGTCCATTTATATTTAAGGTTAATATTGTTATGTGTGAACTTGATCCTGTCGTTGTGATATTAGCTGGTTATTTTGCTCGTTAGTTGATGCAGTTTCTTCCTAACATCAATGGTCTTTACAGTTTGGCATATTTTTGCAATGACTGGTACCAGTTGTTCCTTTCCATGTTTAGAGCTTCCTTCAGGATCTTTTGTAGGGCAGGCCTGGTGGTGACAAAATGTCTAAGCATTTGCTTATCTGTAAAGGATTTTATTTCTCCTTCACTGATGATACTTAGTTTGGCTGGATATGGAATTCTGGGTTGAAAATTCTTTTCTTTAAGAATGTTGAATATTGGCCCCCACTCTCTTCTGGCTTGTAGAGTTTCTGCCGAGAGATCTGCTGTGAGTCTGATGGGCTTCCCTTTGTGGGTAACCCGACCTTTCTCTCTGGCTGCCCTTAAGATTTTTTCCTTCATTTCAACTTCAGTGAATCTGACAATTATGTGTCTTGGAGTTTTTCTTCTCGAGGAGTATCTTTGTGGCGTTCTCTGTATTTCCTGGATTTGAATGTTGGCCTGCCTTACTAGGTTGGGGAAGTTCTCCTGGATGATATCCTGAAGAGTGTTTTCCAACTTGGTTCCATTTTCTCCCTCACTTTCACGCACCCCAATCAGACGTAGATTTGGTCTTTTCACATAATGCCATACTTCTTGAAGGCTTTGTTCATTTCTTTTTCCTCTTTTTTCTTTAGACTTCTCTTCTCGTTTCATTTTATTCATTTGATCCTCAATTGCTGATACTCTTTCTTCCAGTTGATCGAGTTGGTTACTGAAGCTTGTGCATTTGTCACGTATTTCTCGTGTCATGGGTTTTATCTGTGTCAGTTCGTTTATAGCCTTCTCTGCATTGATTATTCTAGTTATCCATTCTTCCATTCTTTTTTCAATATTTTTAGTTTCTTTGCGCTGGGTACGTAATTCCTCCTGTAGCTCTGAGAAGATGGACTGAAGCCTTCTTCTCTCAACTCGTCAAAGTCATTCTCCATCCTACTTTGATCCATTGCTGGCCATGAGCTGCGTTCCTTTTGAGGGGGAGATGCGCTCTTAATTTTTGAATTTCCAGGTTTTCTGCCCTGCTTTTTCCCCATCTTTGTGGTTTTATCTGCCTTTGGTCTTTGATGATGGTGACGTACTGATGGGGTTTTGTTGTGGGTGTCCTTTCTGTTTGTTAGTTTTCCTTCTAACAGTCAGGACCCTCAGCTGCAGGTCTGTTGGAGATTGCTTGAGGTCCACTCCAGACCCTGTTTGCCTGGGTATCAGCAGCGGAGGCTGCAGAAGATAGAATATTGCTGAACAGCGAGTGTTCCTGTCTGATTCTTGCTCTGGAAGCTTCGTCTCAGGGGTGTACCCCGCCCTGTGAGGTGTGGGATGTCGGTCTGCACCTAGTGGGGGATGTCTCCCAGTTAGGCTACCCCAGGGTCAGGGACCCACTTGAGCAGGCAGTCTGTCCGTTCTCAGATCTCACCCTCTGTGTTGGGAGAGCCACTGCTCTCTTCAAAGATGTCAGACAGGGTCATTTGCATCTGCAGAGGTTTCTGCTGCTTTTTGTTTAGCAATGCCCTGTCCCCAGAGGTGGAGTCTACAGAGACAGGCAGGCCTCCTTGATCTGCTGTGGGCTCCACCCAGTTCGAGCTTCCTGGTGACTTTGTTTACCTACTTAAGCCTCAGCAATTGTGGGCGCCCCTCCCCCAGCCTTGCTGCTGCCTTGCAGTTAGATCTCAGACTGCTGTGCTAGCAATGAGGGAGGCTCCGTGGGTGTGGGACCCTCCCGGCCAGGTGTGGGATATAATCTCCTGGTATGCCGTTTGCTAAGACCCTTGGTAAAGTGCAGTATTAGGGTGGGAGTTACCCGATTTTCCAGGTGTTGTGTGTCTCAGTTCCTCTGGCTAGGAAAAGGAATTCCCTTCCCCCTTGTGCTTCCCAGGTGAGGTGATGCCTCGTCCTGCTTCAGCTCTTGCTGGTCGAGCTGCACCAGCTGACCAGCACTGATTGTCTGGCACTCCCCAGTGAGATAAACCCGGTACCTCAGTTGAAAATGCAGAAATCACCTGTCTTCTGTGTCGCTCGTGCTGGGAGCTAGAGACTGGAGCTTTTCCTATTCGGCCATCTTGCTCTGGGAGTTTAATTCACTTTTTATGAAGCAGTATTAGTGATAAATGTTAAATGTTTTACATTTTACTCTCACGTGACAATTAACTATATTTTTGTTTGTGTGCTTCCCTACTCTGTTTCATCGCCTATATTAAGTGATACTTCTCTTTAGACTATCAGCTTGCATTCCATAGTTTATAGAGCCTCTTCTTTGAAACCATCCTCATCCTTTCTTCTCTTCTTCTTGCCTCCGTCTCCCTACTATATACTATACTGTTTGATTTAACTTTTATATGTATTTGTGTACTTTGAAAAGATTAAACCCAATAATATGTTGGTAAGAGCCTTATTATAAAAATGCATTTAATTAGAATTATGACAAGGCAGCTGTATTAAAAGAACACTATCATAACAACTGAAGAACTCATCCTCCATTATATTAACTTTCTTACTTTCTGTCTTTCTTTCTTCTCTTCTTTCCTTTCTTTCCCTTCTTTCCTTTCTCCCTTTCCTTTCCCTCTCCTCTGCTCTCCTCCCCTCCCCTCCCCTCCCCTCTCCTCCCCTCCCCTCCCCTCTCCTTTTTTCTTTTCTTTCTTTTGACAGGGTCTTGCTTGGTCCCCCAGGCTGAAGTGCAGTGGTGCAATCACAGCTCATGCAGCCTCAAACTTCTAGATTCAAGCAGTTGTCCCATTTGAACCTCCTAAGTAGCTGTGACTATAGGCACATGCCACCACGACCAGCTAATTTATTTCATTTTTATTTCTTTGTAGAACAGGGTATCGCTTTGTTGTCTGGGATGATCTTGAACTCCTGGCTTCAAGTGATCCTTCTGCCTCAGCCTCTCAAAGTGCTTGTTCATTTATTTTAGAATCAGTAGTGAATACTTTTGAATGATACTAAATATTTCAGTTTAATGGCCATTTGCCTTTCCATTATACCCATAGTGATATAGAAGAAAATAATCATGAAATGAGTTACCTTCTTTGAGAGTACTCTTTGAGTGCTACTGCTAACGGTTGCTTTAAAGTGTTTTTAAAAGGAAGGGAAACTGTTATGTGTTGAATTGTGTCCCCGCAAAAATATATGTTGAAGTTCTAACCTTGTGTATCTCAGAATATAACCTTATTTGGTTATAGGTTTGTAACAGAAGTAAGTTAAAATGAGGTCATTAGGGTGACCCAGTGTCACTGGTATCCTTATAAAATAGAAAAACTTGGTCATAGACTTATACAAAAGGAAAATGATGTAAAGATACACAGGGAAATTGTCATGTGAACATGGAAGCAAAGATTGAACTAGTGGAGCTGTAAGCCAAGGAACACCCAAGGTGGCTAGTTCCCACCAGAAGAAGCTAGGCAGAGAGCCAAGGAAGGATTGTACTCAGAATCTCAGAGGGTGCATGGCCCTACTGATACCTTGATTTTAGACTGTAACCTCCAATAACTTTGAGACAATATATTTCTGTTGTTTTAACCCACCCAGTTTATGGTACTTTGTTATGGCAGCTCTGCTAGATAGAATGTAGAGGAACAGATTCAACTTCTTTAGACCCTTTATCACAGAAGTTGTTAAAAAGGAAAACATAAGAGATCTCTTAGCATGGCAGTATAGGTTCCCTCAGCCTATCTTTCCCACTGATTATTCCTATATACTCTAGGAAAAATTCAAAAACAAGCAATTGACTACCCCCACATAAATGCATGTTCTCAGGTTGTTTTAAAATAATTGAATTGCAAAACGACTTTAAGGTAGCTTTTAGAAATTTTTATGAGGTGTAAACAAAAGCATACTGAATGAAAAGGTAATAAATCTCAATTGAGGAATAAAAAGTATAAAAAGAATCAAATGGAATTTTAGAACTAAAAAATACAGTACCTGAAGGAAGAAAACCATATTGTGTGGGCTTAAAGGTAGCCTGGAGATGATAGAAGAAAGAGTTACTAAACTTGAACATAGATCAGTAGAAATTACTGAATTTGAAAAAGAAAGGAAAAAGGTTTTTTTTTATAAAATGAACAGCGCTCCAATAGTTATAGAATAGAAAAGTCCAATGTTGTTTTCTACTTGGAGTTTCAGAAGGAGAGGAGATAAAGGATTGGGATAGGAAAAAAAAAAAAAAGAGGAAATAATTACAGAAAACTTTGCAAATTTGGGGAAAGAGATAGTCTTTTACGCGTCCAAGAAGTTCACCTAATCCCAAACAGGATAAACCCAAATTGACAAACATTTGGACACATTGTGATTAAAATATTGAAAATCAAAGATAAATTTTAAAAAATTTTGACAGCAGTTATAGGAAAAGACACATTCCATATAAGCAAACAATCATTTGAATGAGAACAGATTTCTCATTAAAAATCATAAGAGACGGAAGACATTGGAACAATATTTTGGAAGTGCTAACATAAAAGAACTGTTAACCTAGTGAAGATACCCCACAGAAATGAAAGAGAAATAAACACATTTTTAGATGAAGGGAAGCTAAGAAAGTTTGTTACCAGCTGCTCTATTCTACAAGAAATGCTAAAGGCAATTCTTCAGGGTAAAGGAAAATGATACTAGATGTAAAATTAGATCTTCAGGAGTGAAGGAAAACCAACAGAAAGGGTAAACGGCTGGGTAAATAATTTTAAAAAACTGTTTAAAAATATGTATGATGCTTGAAAGCAAAAAGCATAACATTGTCTGCTGGTTTTTTCAGTGTATGTAGATGTAACATACAAGACAACTATAGCATTAAGGCTAGAGGAAGATGGAGTAAAAGGATCTATGGTTGCCAAGTTTCTACATATCATATGAAGTGGTACAATATAAACTCTTAAGTAGACTGAAAGATTAGGTGCGTATGGTTTACTCTCTTAGCCCAAGTAATAAGAAAATGCAAAAATACCAAAGGATAAAGCCAAAAAGCCAATGAGGAATTAAAATTAAATACTAAAAAATATTCAAAGAAGCCAAAAGAAGTTGGGAAAAAGTAACAAAGGAACAAAACATGGAGGGTAAAACAGTACAAAAAGTAAAATAATAGAGCTAAGCCACATACATTAATAATTACATGAAATATTTATGGTCTCAATTAGGAATCTGCAAACTAATACACATAAGCCAAATTTGGCCACACTCATTTTTTACATAATATCTATGGTTTCTGCCATGCTATACTTGCAGAATTGAATAAAAGAGCAGTATGGCCCACAAAGCCTAGAATATTTACTCTCTGGCCCTTTACAGAGAAAGTTAACAAATTATCGCTCAAAACACTCCAAGTAAAAGGCAAAGATCTGTAGTTGGAAGTAAAGCAAGATGCTACTGTATAATTCCTAACATTGTATTTTACTTGAATATAAAGAAACAGATTATAAATAGATGCATAGTGTAAGATACACCATACGAACAGTCAGCATAAGAAGACTGGACTTACTTATTTTAATCAGATAAAATAAATAAAAAGCATGTTACCATAGATAGAGTGAAATGAAACAAAAATTAACAGAATGAAGGGAAAAGATAATTCTAGAATCATAGTAAGAAATTTTTATAACACCTGTTTCAGTAGTGGATAAAACAACTGGATTAAAAATAAATAATTGAAGATCTAGAAGATATGAAAATACTATGAACTCACCTTGATCTAATTGGCATTTATAAAACAGTATATCCAACAATCGTAGGATGTACTTTTTTACAGGTGTACATGGTCTCATTTTTAAGAGGATTAAAATCACATGAAAGTATTATTTGACCTCAGTCAAATTAGAAATTAATAATAATAAAATAGCTAGAAAAACTTTAAATATGTGGACATTAAACAACATGCTTCTAAATAATTTGTGGAACAAAGACAAAATTATTTGGGAAATTAGAAAATATTGAATGACACTAAAAAACCTGGATAAGCTAAGGCAGTGTTTAGAGGGAAATATAACTTTAAAGACATAATTAGAAAGGAAGAAAGGTCTTAGCCATTTAAGGTTCAACTTTAGAAAGCTAAGAAAAGAACAAGAGAAACCCAAAGTAAGTAAAAAGAAGAAAATAACAAAGATATGAGCAGAGATGAATGGAACAGTTAACAAAAATGAGCAAGAGATAGAAAATTAAAACCGTGAACTGGTTCTTTTAAAAGATCAACAAAATTGACAGTTCCGTAGCTGTACTGAAATAATAGAGGGGGAGGAAAACATGCAAACTACTAATATCATGAATAAAGGGTTGTTGATAACATTAAAAGCGTAATAAAAGAATAATGAACAACTTTATGCCAACAAATGCAACAACTTACATGAAATGGAAATTTTCATTGGAAAAGAATTCCGTCAAAGTTGACACAAGAAGAAAAGAGCAAATCCAAATAGCTGTATATCTTTTAACAAAATTGAATGTGATGTCAAAAACTTTCCCATGGAGAAAACTTCCAATCTAGATGGACGAATTCTATAAAATATTCTGGAAAAAATAACATAAATGTTACACAAATGTTTTCCCAGAAATAAAGGCTGAAGCATCCTTGCCCAACTGGTTTTATGAAGGTAGCATAACTCTAATAACAAAACTTCAAAAAGATTTTACAACAGAAGGAAATTAGGTATTAATATCCCTCATGAAATTGATACATAAATTCTTAACCAAATGTTAACAAATCAAAGATAACAATATCTAAAAAGCACAATATATAATGGCCAACTAGGAGTTATCTTAAAAATGCAAGTTTGGTTTAACATTCAAAAGTCATTTAATATAATTTACCATAATAACAAAACAAAGGAGAAAAATCGTACGATCATCTCAATAAATTCAGGTGAGACGTTTGACAGAATTCAACATACATTCATGATGAGAAGTCTCAGCAAATTACAAGTAGGAGGTAACATTCTCAAACTTATAGAGATCATATAAGGGAAAACAATGGTAAATATCATACATAATAGTAAAATATTGAATTGTTTCCCACTGAGATCAGGAAAAAAACCATGATTTCTGCTTTCAACTCTATTCTGTATCATGTTAGAGTTCCTAACCATTACAATAAACTAAGAAAAATTAATAAAAGATATAAAGATAAGAAATGAAGAAGTAAAACTGTTTACATATAACATATTTTATAGAAAACCCCAAAGGAGTCTAATAAACTGTTACTATAACTAACAAAACTCACCAAGCTTTTATGAGGCAAAGTTAATGTATTAAAACTGATTGTATTTTTATGTACTAGCAGCAAACAACTGGAAAATGGAATGAAATCAATTTCACTCTTTACTAAATCCAAGAAACATAAATGAATAAATCTAACAAAAGATACCTAAGACCTCTATCCTGAAAACCATAAAGCATTGCTGAGAAAACTTAACGCCTAAAAGAAATAGATAGATATATCTTCTCATAGTTTGGAAGACTCAAATCGTTGATGGCTTATTCATCTTGATATTGGGCATAATCAAGTTTAAAAACAATAATTTTTGAAGGACACATTGAGATAGCAGAAAGGCAGGCATTTAGAGAAGGTATTTACAAGACATTTTTCAAACAATGGACTGTTATCCAAAATATTTAAATATTCTTTTTCTTTTTGTTTTTCTATTTTCTTTTCTCTTCTCTTCTCTTCTCTTCTCTTTTTTTCTTTTTCTTTTTCTTTTTCTTTTTCTTTTCTTTCTGACAGAGTCTCCCTCTGTTGCCCAGGGTGGAGTGCAGTGATGCGATCTCAGCTCACTGCAACCTCCTCCTCCTGGGTTCAAGTGATTCTCCTGCCTTAGCCTCCTGAGTAGCTGGGATCACAGGTGTGTGCCACCGCACCTGACTAATTTTTGTATTTTTGTAGAGACAGGGTTTCACCATGTTGACCAGGCTGGTATCAAACTCCCGATTTCAAGCGATCCACCTGCTTCGGCTTCCCAAAGTGCTGGGATTACAGGTGTGAGCCACTGCGCCTGGCCTAAAAATTCTACTCAATAACATGAAGATGAACAATAAATGATAAACATAAAGACAGATAATGGGGAAGAGACTTGAACACATACTTCACAAAATATTTATTTGAATAGTCAATAAGCATATGAAAACATGCCCAGTATCATTATCAGGGGTAAAAACATCATGAAGAAATAGAAATACACACCTATTAGATTGGCTTAAATAATAGGTGTGTATTATTTGTGGACCAACTGGAACTCATCGTACACTGCTTGTGAGAATGTAAAAATGATGTAACAACATTGGAAACCCCTTGGCAATTTCTGAAAAAGTTCGGCACACACTTAGCATACAACCCAATCATTTCTCCGTATATATTTCCTCTGAGAAACAAAAATGTATGTCCACAAAAGGTCTTTTACACAGATGTATATAGCAGCTTTATTTGTATAGCCCCAAACGGGGCACAGGTCACATGTTTATCATCAGGTGAATTAGTAAAAAAATTATGGCCTACTCATACTGAGGTAATACTAGTCAGCCATTAAAGGGTTGAATTATTGATAAAATGCAAGATCATTGATGAATCTTGTAATCATTATGCTGACTGAAAGAAGCCAGGTGGAAAAAGAGTACTTACTGTATAATTCCATTTACATAAAATGTTAAGATATGCAGATTACTATTAATATATAGTGATAAAATGTAGGTTACTTGTTGCCTGGAAGCAGGACAGGAAGAGAGAAGGAAGAAAGGGTGACAGGAAGAGGACCTATTACAAAGGGATATGATGATATTTTTGGAAGATATAGAAGTGTTGTTTTTCTGAGGTCATAGTTTATACTTAGTGGTAGCTCAGTCTCTCTCTAAAGCTACATATAATAGACAGCCCTGTGCTACTTGGAGTTATCTACCAAAGTCCTTATAACTTAGGAAAAAAGATCATTGTAGCTGTGAGAGGATAGTCCTTCTCCACATGTTCTAGTTATCCATAGCTATCCTAGCTAACACAAAAAAAATTCTTAGACTCCACTATTATTCATATTTTTAAAATTTACTTTGAGATACTTAATAGTTTTGTGATTTTTATGGTGTTAGTAAATCTAATACTTTGGCTCAAAACTAGAGTACTGGGTATATTCTCTAGATACCCACTTTGTTTGGAGCTGAGCTCAGATTTTGTTGTTGTTTAAATACAAACCAGCTCTAAGCAAAGTCATCAGCTAGATGGGGCTTGTGTTTGGCCTTGTATTTCCTTCCTATGTCTGCTCCTTCCCTGTTGTTCTTTCTTCAGTTATCTGGCTTCCAGGGCCACCTGGCTCCCAGTGCCTCCTTTCTCCTGTTCTCCTGATACCAAGGACCTTTTTTCTAGAATTACTCCAAGGCTGAATGAACCTTGTGTACTGAGAGTTCATTTTTACCCAAAATGTAATAATTCTTATCTCTTTATGTAATTCTACTTTATAAATCTCATAAAATCCTTGGAGTTACTCAATAAATCCTCGTAAACAAAATTGTGTTAAATTGTCACCACGTGATGTAACCAAAGTTGATCACAAGGTTGTTGGGAAGTCTGAAATATTTATGAAAATATTTTGTAAACACTGAAATGTTATATGAATATCATTTTGTTAGTGTAGACTGACTTTGATTAAAATGTGAGACCCTCTTTACAAATTGGTATGAACATCCCTGGTGAAATGTAGCAACATTCCTGAAGAGATGTGAAACCACAACATAACAGCGCTGAAGAATCTATATAAATTAAAAGATTTGGTTAGGGATTAATACTCCTTGATATCTTCAAGTGACAGATTAACCTAAATTGTAATGAGAAAACATGAGTCTCTAAATAAACCTCTTTGTTGTGAGTGATTGCTTTAGCTTATGCTTCCAGACTCTCTTTGGATGCTTTCAGAACTCCGAAGGATGGCTTGATTTTTTTTTTTTGCCATATGCAGTAAGCAAATTCTTACTGAGCACTACGTGTAAGGCAGACATGAAGATGAATAAAACAAACACGCAAAGAATGTGATATCTACATACCTCATAATCCAACTGTTGAAAGCCGCAAGTAAACAACAAATATTGAGAGTATCACAAGAAAATACATGTATAATACCTTATGTTCAGGGGAACTAAGATTTGATTAACTGCTTATTTCTCATAAGAAACCATGAAGGCCAGAAGAACATCTTTAGGGAAATAAAAAAAATAAAAGGTCTCAATCAATTTAGAAGTTATTAATTAAGCAAAAAATAACTTTTATAAATGAAAACTAAAGAAAAACATTTTCAGAGAAAAGACTCACCATTAGGAACTGCATACAGGATGTACTAAAGAACATTTTTCATGCTAAAAGGAAATGACACCAGATGGCTGAGCATCTCTTCAAATGTTTATTGGCCATTGAATTTGCTCATTCGTGAATTGACAGTTTACATTAATTTATATTTTCCTAATTACTAATAAGATTGAGCATTTTTTCACATGTTTATTGTCCAGTGAATTTGCTCTTTTGTGATTTGTTAATTCATATCATTTAGCCAGTCTTCTATTAAATTCATTTTTCTTAGCAATTTGTAAAAGCTTTCTTTAGACTCTATAAATACAAACCTTATAACTGTAATGCAGTTGATTTGCCTTTAAACTGTTTGACATCTTTTGCCAGAAATGTTTAATCTTTCATAGTCAAAGATACCTATATATTCCTTGTTATTTTCTGGGTATCCTGTCTTAAAAGGAGTATCATGGACCCCTAAAATGAGCGCAGATATACACATGACCATAGAATCCTAAAATGTCTTACTGTTTTTTCTTTCAAAATTAATGGCTCAAAATTTCTTTCTTGTGCTTTCTCATTAATCCATCTGTTTTTGTTGTTTGCTTTTTGTTTTTAAAATATATTTGTTGTAAGGATGAGGTGCAACTGAATACTTCTTGTCCTTTTTATACCATTGGGCTAAAAGCTGTGAGTCTATTCTCAGAATGTTGTATAGACCCATTAAGTTTGCATACTGAGGTATACGGTCAGGTTTGTGGGATTTTGACTGTAGCCAGTGTGTATGCTTCTTGATTACATTTTGTGGAAATAATTCCTACTTAAATACCTTTCTTTGGCTTATCCATTAGGATGACATCAGAATTGTGACCCTTGTACACTATTGAATTTATTTCATTGTTGCCTAGATACAGAACCCTCATGTAGTTAGTGTACTTTAAAAATAGAGAAGGCTATGTATGTAAGGTAGGCTGAGAGCAAATTTATTATTGTATCAGACATTGCTGTCTGTCTGTTAGTCCTGGAACTTTCATTGTTGTTTAGTGTTCTTAGACACTGTATATTTATCTTGGTTGAATATTTGGTGCTTTAGTGACTGGAGGATATTTCTGTTATCCCTTCCCTTCATCTTAACTATGTGACCAAAGTTACCGTGTTTCCTTTAATGTCTTTAGTCACTAGTATCTCAGACTCTAAATACTATGTTTATTCCAAAGTTAAATGAGCCTATCCTGTAATCCCAGCGACTTAGTAGGCTAAGATGGGAGGATCACTTGAGCTCAGGAGTTTGAGACCACTTGAGCAACATAACAAAAAACCTTGTCTTTATTTAAAAAAAAAAAAAAAAAGAAAAAAAGAAAAAGAAAAAAAAAGCCCATAGGATCTTTTTTTTTTTTTTTTTTTTTTTTTTTAACGTGATAAAACTTCTGTTTACCTTTGGCCAGCAAACTGATACATTGTTTTCTTATAGGCATTCACAGGAATACAACACTGTCTTAGCATTTTGGGGTCTATAAGTATGTGGAACTAGAGAAATAACAGATTTATGCCAGTTTTCTATTCATTTATTTAGTGTTTTTATTGCTCTTATGTTGATCAATTTTTACCAAGGGAATGGAATTTGGCATTGCTGTATAAGAACACAGGCTTTGAGTTCGGACAAAACTGGATTTGTATCCTTGCACAACTCACCCATTTTTAATTCTCTGAGCTCTTGATTTTTTTTTTTTTTTTTTTTTTTGAGACAGAGTTTCGTTTTTGTTGCCCAGACTGGTATTTAATGGTGTGGTCTCGGCTCACTGCAACCTCCACTTCGCGGGTGCAAACAATTCTCCTGCCTCAGCCTCCCAAGTAGCTAGGATTACAGGCACCTACTACCACACCCAGCTAATGTTTTGTATTTTTAGTACAGACGGGGTTTCACCATGTTGCCCAGGCTGCTCTTGAACTCCTGACCTCAGGTGATCCTTCCGCCTTGGCCTCTCAAAATGCTGGGATTACAGGCATGAGCCACCACGCCTGGCCTGAGCTCTTGATTTTTGTTTTAACTTTTAAACAAAATTAAACTGGACAATTAAACTGTAATCTTTTATGTGAAAAGTTGTTTTTGTGTTAAAAAAGAAAAAACTTTTTAAAACTGAGTTTTAATGGTTAGTCACAACCTACATACCAAATGAAATAGTTTTTCTAAGATTGTATTAACTTAGAGCTCTGCATTGTTCAACACAGATCACTAAATTGATTGGTGAAATTCTGTTTCTCCTTGATTTCCGTTGACATTGTATATCCATGGTTTTTCTTCTTCCCTTCTTCCTCTCTGCCTTTAGTGATTCTGTTTTGACACTGTCTCCTGATACTCCTGGGCCTTTCCTCTCTAGGGACTCTTCATCAGCCCTGTATCTTGTCTTGATCATCCCTTGCACTTGGCTTTTGTTCATTCTGTACTTCTGAGTAGAATGACTTTTTGTACTCATAAATCCTGTCTCTCTTTCAGGAATATATCTTCTTGAGGCCTTTCTCAGCCTCTCCAGTGAAATTGAATCTTTTTTCTGAACAGCTATAGATTAAATGAAAAAATGTGTGTGAATAAATTTTTTAAAAATAACGTTACATATTTTTATTCGGTCAGCATTCAATACACAAGACATTGTTGATATTAAGTCACCTTCATACAGAACTCACATAAAGCCACCTCAAATGGTATTTATTTTTTAGAGATTTAAAATAAATGTTTTATTGAGGTATACTTAATATACAATAAACTACATGTTTAAATTATCTAATTTGTTAAGATTTGGCGTACATACACACATGAAACTATGCCCACAGTCTAACATCTTCAAAAGTTTCTTTATGTTCTTATGTAGTCCTCTCTCCCATTCCTCCCCATCACAGCTACCACTGATTCTGTCATTATAGACTAATTTTTGTTTTCTAGGATTCTCTATAAATTGATTCATACCATGTTTTTCTTATCCTAGCTTCCTTCATTCTGCATAATTATTTTGAGATTAATTCACGTTGTTGCATGCGTCAGTAGTTTCTTTTTATGGCTAAACAGCATCCTGTCATGTGAATGTACTTCAGTTTGTTCACTACCTGTCAATGTACATTTGGGATTTTTTCCAATTTTTGCCTATTACAAATAATGCTGCCATGAACATTTGTGTACACAACTTTGTGTGGACATAGGCTTCATTTTTCTTAGGAAACTACTTAGGAGTGAAATGGGTGGGATCATATATGGTAGCTATATGCTCTTTTCAAAAACCGTCAAATTGTATTCTAAATTTTACATTCCTACCAACAGAAAACAGAGCGTTAGTTGCTGTACGTCCTTGCTAATACTTGATATAGTTAGGCTTTTTAATTTTAGACATTCTAAAGATGGGAAGTGGAAGGTCATTGTGGCTCTACTTGGCATAGTGTTTTAGCACAACTTGAAGGATAAAAGTTGAACATTTATCCTAGATGTTTTTGCCTTATTTCTTTAAACCTCCAAATTTGGAAAGTCTGAGTTCTGTTAGCAACTTTCTTCTTTGAAAATAAAAATACATTTAAAGTTTCTGTCATGGTTTGCATGGCAGTTTAAACACACAGTGTACTCGTTGCCATTCAGGCACAGCATTTTACTGCTAACACTTAAAGGAATCAGAAGTAGTGACAATAAAAGCAGCATCATTTCTCTTAAATAAATACCCTTAGAAATACTTATAACCTGTTTTGGCTTTTTGTTGTTGTTGTTTGTGCTCTCTTTATCCGTTCTAATTATTTAAGAAAAAGCAAAATAATATTTTTAAAAACTGGTTTGCAACAAAGTTGTTTCTCTGTAGAGAGAAACATTCATAATTATGAAGGACAGAAGAATTTGAACAAATGTTTTTAAAGAACTTTTTAATCAGATTTTTAGCTGCTAGATTACTTTTAAACAACAATAGCTATAACCTGAGATTTGAAACTTCATTACGCAAAAAAACAGGAGAAAATTGTA
Source organism: Theropithecus gelada (assembly GCF_003255815.1). Lineage (NCBI taxonomy): Eukaryota > Metazoa > Chordata > Mammalia > Primates > Cercopithecidae > Theropithecus > Theropithecus gelada. Next base: position 101,771,882 of record NC_037676.1, read on the forward strand.
CACCCAAGTGCTGTTTTATATCAAATGAGGATTGACAATAGTGTTTTTATGCATCTGTTCTGCCCACATAAGAAGCCAGCTTCATCATCTGGATGTGTCCTGGGGCTGAAACTTTTTATAAATATGAGAATTTCACTTTTTTAAAATGGCAAGCAGAATATGGTGTCCAGCTGTGGATTTGCTTATATATTGTGTTTGCATTTTTTCTTCCTGGGCTTGTTTTATACAGTATATGGCACTACATTGTCATACAGATTTCATGATTAATGCTTATTTATGAAATCTTGCATAAATATCTTAGGACTCAGTCAAACAATGTGCAAGTTAAACAGTTTTTCTCTGAATATTGGAATGACATATCCTTTGGGAATAGTAAATTGGATATGTTCTTTATAAAAAAAAGTCTCATATGTAACATTTGCCTTTTACTATTTGATGTTATATCATTCTTTTTCAATTGTTTTGTGGGACAAGAAATCCAGTTTCAGATTTATTCCTGGGAAACACAGAGAAAATTTAGATGTGGAAATTATTTAGAAATAAGGATGGTAGCTATTTTGTATTACATTAAATAATTACATTTACTAGAATGCCTTTTTTTTTTAATTTTGATTCTGTCCTCTGGTCGAGAGGCATTTATATGTGTTCTATTATTCATATATTGAAATAAATCTACTGTTTGCTAATAAGCTGTGCTTACATTACTGTGGTTTTAATCCACGGGAATGCTAGGTTGATTATTAAATATCACCATGTGAGTGTGAAGCAAATTTCAAGTGGAAGTTAATAGTGATCAGTGATGCATTGGTAGAGTTTTGTTTTATAAATTTTATTTCTCTGGAATAGTTAATTTTCTCATATTATTATTTTAGTGGTTTGAAACTGGAAGTTGATAGACTTGTTTTCTCTTCTTTTTTTCTTATGCTCTCAGGTCCAGCTTTTCTATGAACTAACTGATACCATGAATAAGGTCTGGAATAAGATTCAGAAGAGAGGCAATCTCAACCTATCTACAACCTCTCCAGAGACCATGGCAGGGCCTGTTCCTACTTCTCCAGTTAGAAGCAGTATAGGCACGGCTCCTCCAGATACCAGCACATGCAGCCCATCTGCTGACATTGGGACTACTACTGAGGTAAGTGTTTTTGAAAATCCTGTTACAAAATGAAGGTTAATATATAACACAGATTTCCAGATCATGGTTTAAAATGAAGATAACCTCACTACTGTGAAAACTGATAGATTCTGAAGGTTCAAGAGGAGCTGTGGCAGCAGTGACTGTATATTCCTTTCAGGTACAAGAATTTTTTTAAAAATCACTTTCAGCAGCTTCTGGGGTAGTTCAGAATAGTGCCGGCTCTGTGAAGTGGTGAAAACTGAGACACAGTAAAGGTATGTTTCCTCAGAAGTATGGAAATGTAGAAACTGAGTGAAAAAGAGACTCATGCTTCCCCTCTCCCTACCTCTGTTCCTCTACACCTTTTTTTGAACCAGGTGACTATTATTATCTAGTCACCTGGTTTAGATTAGTGGTTTTCGACCCTGTCAGACCCAGTGCCCTCTCCTCTTCCTCCCAATTGTAAAAGTTTTTCTTTTTCTTTTTAACATCCTAACCTAGCATGCCAGTACCTCTTTTGTATAAGAAATATTTTATAATGCCTCCTTTACCATCCTGAAATGAAAATAAAAAACATAACCAGAAATGAAAATGAAAAATAATGTAACTTACATATACATATAATTTCAAAAATATATAATGTCTTAAACTGTAAAGCATACATAAAAGGAAAGTAATTAATATATAGTAATATGTACTTCAATATGTAAATGCCTGGGCATGACTATATTAGAAGACATAATGGAATAGTCACGTGCAATTACTGTAATTATGATGGCTGTAAATAGACTTGTACAGGTCTATATTTAACACCAAAAGTGGTATTGCTGTTGGTGACATGATTTTCTAAACTAGTGAGAAACTCTTGGTAAAGTTTCAAACAAAACATAGTTCAATCTTTCATTATAGTAGTTAAATTTTGGAATATCTAATGTATATTAAAATCATGCAAAAATGAAGAAAAATATGTTTAGCTTTAAAACACTTTATAAACAGGGTTTTCACCTATATGAATATATATGAGACAGCCTTCATTTTTCAGGACTGCCCTGTTCTACACAGGATCTCTTGAACCCCTAACTCCTATCCCTTAAATGCCAATAATGATACACAAACATTGAGTCAACCAAAAATACCCCCATTCATTTCCAAAACATTGCTTAGAGGACAGAACTTTCTCCAACGAGAACTACTGTTCTATAGTAGATGGAGGTAGAAGTTATGTTTTTTTGTTTCTGCATAAAGACACCATTTCCTCTGGAAATAAAGCTATTGGCAAAATACAGAATGCGATAAGAATCAAGTAAAGGGGATGTTAATTTCTTTCATCTTACAAATCAGTAAAAGCAAACAAACTCAGTTTAAAGGGCAAATTTCAGCTGCTATAAGGCATTTAACACTTTAGAGTACATCTATTTAACCCCCTGTACAAGCAACTTTGCTATCTTGCCCATTCCAAATCTTAAGAATCACAGTAACCCAGGTGATAAGATTATTCTTTCTCTTTTTTCTTTTTTCTTCCCAAATGAGGAAGAGATAGGAAGTCTAGAAATGAGCCCATATCGAGTTAATGGGACATATCCTTTCTAGAGTAAAAGCAATGAATTCTTTCTTGAAGATTTCCAATGTTATTAGCATACAAAATCTTTTAGAATTCCTTCAGTAAAAAAGCTATTGAATACAGCAGTTTCCAAACTTATTTAACCAAAAGCTCATCTTTCTCAGTTTGCCTATTAATGCTTTACAAAATACGTTTTGTGAAATCCTCTGGTAGAGTAATCAAAGTTTAAGGTAATCAGTTGCTAGACAAAGATAGTACAAATGAAGCTGATAAATACAGTTAAATCTTAGAGACATTTTAGTGGCTGAAAGGAGAATGTTCCATTAAACAGTTGTTTTCTAAGTACTGTGTTTACAGGAATGTCTAGAGGAACATGACATCCATTTTGGAGTGCTCACTCAACTCTTTTGGAAATGTGTTTTTTTGAAAGAAGCATTTAAAAGATATTTCAAGTCCAGGAAAGACAGGGCTCACGTGAAATGGTGACAGCTTTTGGTCATACATCTAGAGACTGCCATTCATACAAGGTATAGTTTGAATCATACACTCTAGGATTCTACAGTGTAGAAACAATGCAAAAGGACATGGTGACCCTGATGTGAGATGTAATAAAAATAAACACTCCTTACATTTATAGAGGAAGGATTAATAAATTCATTCTAAGAGGTCTGTGGCTATTTTGTAGAGAAAATAACACTTGAGATGGTTAAAAATGAGTAAGACATGAGTAACAATTTTGTTTTAGTAGATGTATAATAATACATACTAGAAGAATAGTATCTTCACCAGCCAAAGTGAAGAAGTTAAGGGGAAAATTTTGCTAAATTGCTTATAAAAAAGTAAATTCTGATTTTAATAATACTCTTATATGACTGAAATTAATTTCAAATTAGAAAGTTGAGGATTTTTTCTGATTGGGTTATAAAGACAAGTAATGAAAATGCTTGTAGTAGATTTGTTAGTTTTGTACTATATATAGATTTAATCTGATCTGTATCAGATTTGAAAGATCTGAAAATGATAAAATTTTAATGCAAAAGATTCATAAATTAATATTCAAAAAAGACCATGTAAAGCAGCTCATAGAAATGGAGTTCTGGGGGAAGGTGGATGGGAAAGTGGCACATGTTTTCAAAATGCACCCTCTTCTCTTGTTTATATAGTATGGTCCAGAAAAGAGATGATTACTATTAGTCCAATATCAATTTGAAATCCACTTGGGAAGATTGTTTGCTGAGAAGTACCTTAAAATAATTTAGCTGATTTGTTTTTCATAAAGGGCAGGACGATTTTTATGAAGATGGTTATTCACTATTATGAAGATGGTTATTCACTCTTCGCTACTGAATGAAAACAATGACTATATTTTCTTATGTTATCATTTATTGGCTAATTTTGAAAGAGGCCAATTTAAACCCAGATGCACACATAGTTAATCTTAATCTACCTATAAATATTTTTGAGAGCAAGAATAGAAATTAAACATGAAATATTCAATAGACAGACACCTCCTTATAGGTTGCAAGGTAAAGTTAGATCAATGCCTTAAAATTGATCATCATATCATAACCATTTGGGTGACAGAGTAAGACTCTGTCCTGTCTCAAAAAAAAAAAAAAAAAAAAAAAACTAGAGATAATGCTTGTAAAGTACTTAGTTTAGTGAATAGTCCAAAAGGGAAAGCTAATACAAATCTCCTTCATAAGATTTTTGCATTAGGCCATGAGTATAGGCAAATTTCTATATACACGGTACCATTTAAACATTTTCAATTTAGTGAGTCTTCATTTTATGTTTCCAGCTCTTGTGAAGTCACGAACAACACTAGGATTTACTCACAACAGAGCAGGCAAGTTGTCAGTCCGCCATATGCTTTGTGTAACTCGTTAACAGATTTTTGAAACCCTATTAGGGTTAGCTAATTTTGTCATTTCAATTTAACTTTTAATTTTCTCCTTAGCCCTGGGCAGAAGAAGATTCTGCCACACTAATCAAATGCTGTACCATAGTAGCCCTATGCTGTTATTTGTTACATCATTTTGTTATAACGAAGGAGGAAGGAGCTATAATTATAAAATTATTTCAGTGTAACCATGTTATTTAAATTCACTAACACCGTATTAATAAGGCAATAAAAATATTAAGAACGTATTTATGAACGAGGAATTACAACTCAGAGCTTGCTAACCAGTGCGCTGAAATACCATGAGATGTGTCACAGCTATGCTGAGACATGGATTACCTTGGCCTTTAGAGTCTTTGGGTGGGTCCAGGGTGAATGAAGCTTTCAATGCCGTGGAGATTTTTCTGCTTACCACAGATACAAATAACATTTCCTACATATGCAATTATATGAAGAAGGTTGGGAAGTACTGCTATAACTTTCCACAACACATATATTCTGTATTTAAATCCGTATACAGATAGTTCTGTTGTTGACATGATAGTATGGCTAATAGAAAATATTCTTATAATCAAAAGATTATCGGGACAATGGTTACCAGGAGAAGAGAAGGACTTCTAGAGCTTTCCAGGAATGCTATGTTCAAAGAAGCATAAAGTCTTTTGAATAGATTAAAACAAACAAAAAAGTATATATATAGTCTCCCCTTCATATTGTTCATTATTTTATTTCTTAACATTTAAAAATAATTGCTTTATAGTCTTTTTAGATTTTCTTAACTCCATTTATTGGAGATGCCAAGTTTTTGTTAGTTATATCTGCTGACTCTCCCTTTTTCTGGTTCATTTTCTCATGTGGTTTGTAATATCTTATTGTGAATTCATCTTCAACAGTTTAATTTTTCTGTGATTCCTATGTGCCCTTTGTTGTAGAATTGTCCCTACAGAGCATTTTGACATTTGCTTTTGCCAGGGTGCTAGAGATTTCAGGGAACCCTCAGCAGTTTTTAGGTTCTTTATCAACAAGGGTTTGTCTTATCATCTAAGTAGTACACATGACATCCCACACAAGCAAATAATAGCAATTAGTTTCTCATAATTTATTTTTTATTTTATTTTTTATTTTTTTGAGACAGAGTTTCACTCTTGTTGTCCAGGCTGGAGTGCAGTGGTGTGATCTCGGCTCAGTGCAACCTCTGCCTTCCGGTTTCAAGCCTCAGCCTCGTGAGTAGCTGGGATTACAGGCGCCTGCCACCACGCCCGGCTGATTTTTGTATTTTTACTAGAGATGGGGTTTCACCATGTTGGCCAGGCTGATCTGGAACTCCAGACCTCAGGTGTTCGGCCTCCCAAAGTGCTGGGATTACAGGCGTGAGCCATCCTGCTCAGCCACGAATGACTTTATCATGCCCCTACTTTCACCTCTCCTCTGTCCTAGGAATCTGAAAAACATTCATGGCATTTCTTAGCCTGCTGAAGCCTAGTGTCTAGTGTATCTTTTGCTTAAAAAGCAGCTCTGTTTCCTTCCAGGCTTTATGCAAAGAACTCCCCAGTTCAGGCTCTAGACCACGTCTGCAGTCCCTGAATGAGTGTTAAAACACCATTGCTCAACCCCTCCACCCTTATCTGAGTTTGACACTTCTATATACCACCAAGGACTGTTTCCACTTGTTACCCTGACTTTGTGTTGCCTCTTCATTTCTGACACCATAGTGTTTGTCTTTATTTCAAGTTTTGCTATCGTATTAGAAAAAGATGGTAGTCTGAAATTGGACAGTTTAAGAGAATTTAGTAAAAGGACAAAGATGTTAACTGGGAAGGTAAATCTCAGTTAACAGGAGATGATTGAGTACCCTGGAGCAGTTGTTGACACCAGTGGGCTTAAAGGGCAGGAAAGAGAGTTTATCAGAACAGGGAATAAATACCCAGACTTCATTCTCCACTTCTGTCTCCACTGTTTCTCATTGACTGAAACCAAGAAAAAAACAAAAACAAACAAACAAAAAAACCCAAAAAAACAGAGGACCAGGAAATCCATTCGTATTGTTCATATAGATTAACTTCCCAAGCACACAGGGTAGTGAAGCGTAGAGAGTAGATCTAGAGGGCCAAAGAAAAGATATGTAGCACTTTTCGGTATTAAATTCACCTGACATTTTATCCAGAATATCTGTGCTGTGGTAGTACAAATGGTAAATGTTCATTTCAGCTTAGTCTCCATATTGCTGGTGTTAAAATTTCTTATTAAGAACTAGTCTTTTGGCTGGGGCGGAGCAAGATGGCCGAATAGGAACAGCTCCAGTCTCCAACTCCCAGCGCGAGCGACACAGAAGACCGGTGATTTCTGCATTTTCAACTGAGGTACTGGGTTCATCTCACTGGGGAGTGCCGGAC
>NC_037676.1:101788772-101860496 GCF_003255815.1 Theropithecus gelada
GCATGTTCTCACTCATAGGTGGGAACTGAACAATGAGATCACTTGGACTCAGGAAGGGGAACATCACACACCGGGGCCTATCATGGGGAGGGGGGAGGGGGGAGGGATTGCATTGGGAGTTATACCTGATGTAAATGACGAGTTGATGGGTGCAGTAGTCCAACATGGCACAAGTATACATATGTAACAAACCTGCACGTTATGCACATGTACCCTACAACTTAAAGTATAATAATAATAAATAAATTTAAAAAAAAAAAAAAAAAAAAAAGAACTAGTCTTTTTATTTATTTATTTTTTTGAGACGGAGTCTCGCTCTGTCGCCCAGGCTGGAGTGCAGTGGCCGGATCTCAGCTCACTGCAAGCTCCGCCTCCCGGGTTTACGCCATTCTCCCGCCTCAGCCTCCCGAGTAGCTGGGACTACAGGTGCCCGCCACCTCGCCCGGCTAGTTTTTTGTATTTTTTAATAGAGGCGGGGTTTCACCATATTAGCCAGGATGGTCTCAATCTCCTGACCTCGGGATCCGCCCGTGTCGGCCTCCCAAAGTGCTGGGATTACAGTCTTGAGCCACCAAGCCCGGCCTAAGAACTAGTCTTTTTAATCTCACTCTTCTTGTACATATTAACTTCTCAATACTATCAATTAACTTATTTGGTGATTTTTTAAAATTATGGTAAAACATGCACATGGTAAAATTTACCATTTTAACCATTTTAAAATGTACAATTTAGTGGCATTAGGCACGTTCACAATGCGTAGCATAACCACTATCTATTTCTAGAACTTTTTCATCATCCTAGATAGAATCTCTATCCCCATCGAACAACTCCATCTTCTCCTCTCCCTCCATCCCTGGTAACCTCTATTCTACTTTCTTTCTCTATAGATTTGCCTATTCTAGGTACTTTATATAAGAGGAATCGTATGGTATTTGTACTTTTGTATCTAGCTTATTCTACTTCGTGTAATATATTTAAGGCTCATTCCTTTCCTTGTGTGTATCAGAATTCCATTCCTTTTTATGGCTGAGTAAGATTTCATTGTATGCATGTAACACATTAAATTTATCTGTTTCTTTGTTGCGGGAAATCTGGGTTGTTTCTATGTTTTTGGCTGTTGTGGATAATGCTGCTTTGAACATTGGTGCACAGGGGTTGATTAATTTTTAATGAAATAGTTTTCCCTTGAAGAAATTGTATGCATGTTATATGACTTGCACTTGAAAAAGCATTTTAAAACTCATAGAGTACCAGAAATTGTATTTAATTTTTTAACTGTTGAATATGTTGATAACTGATGTATTTGGTTTAAAATGTAGAGGGAGGGGATAGAAAGTAAATCGAAATGTTTTTAAACATGTTTTATTCTGTACTTATTTTCTGATTTAGAAGAGCACATTTCTGCCATCTTAATATTGTTTGCTTAGTACTAGCCTGAATGGTCTAGAATTTTAGTAGCACTTAATATTATCTCTTACTGTGTTAAAGCGTATTTCAAAATTTTGGCAGAAAATATGGGTCCCAGAGGGGAAAAAAGGGAAAAATTGAGTAGTATGTTTAGTTTCTATAGTAACCCTTCAAACAAAAAAAGAATGTTAGTAATTGATTTTCTCTAAGGTGTATGTTTTTTTTTTTCCCTCCTGGGGAAAACTAGCTAAACTGTCTGCTCCTTTCCTACTCTTTGTTGTTATGAACTCTCTCTTTTTTCCTTTTCTCAGCCCTAAGAATTGGCTTCCTCTGACTTTAATGTAGTAGTTTTGTGGAACTTGACAAGTGAGCAAAGATCTTTGTCTTAATTCTGTCAACTTATAGTTGTATTTTCATAAAAGATTGTCAGACAGATCCTTTAGACCAGCATTTTTATTTTATATATAGAAAATTGAAACACAGTGAATTAAAATTAGCGTTACTATGTAGGGACTGGGCTGACTCATATTAGCTTGATTCTAAGTTAGTGGAACCTCTGGAAGAGACTTTGTAAATTTGTTTAAGTTCTTTGTAGCTTCTAGATATAAGCCCTTTGTCAGATGGATAGATTGCAAAAATTTTCTCCCATTCTGTAGGTTGACTGTTCACTCTGATGATAGTTTCTTTTGTGTAGAAGATCATTAGTTTAATTAGATCCCATTTGTCTATTTTGGCTTTTATTGCTATTGCTTTTGGTGTTTTAGTCATGAAGTCTTTGCCCATGCCTATGTCTTGAATGGTGTTGCCCAGGTTTTCCTCTAGGATTTTTATGGTTTTAGGTCTTACATTTAAGTCTTTAATCCATCTTGAGTTAACTTCCATATAAGGTGCAAGGAAGGGATCCAGTTTCAGCTTTCTACATATGGCTAGCCAGTTTTCCCAACACCATTTGTTAAATAGGGAATGCTTTCCCCATTGCTTGTTTTTGTCAAGTTTGTCAAAGATCAGATTGTTGTAGATGTGTAATGTTATTTCTGAGACCTCTGTTCTGTTCCATTGGTCTATATCTCTGTTTTGATACCAGTACCGTGCTGTTTTGGTTGCTGTAGACTTGTATAGTTTGAAGTCAGGTAGTGTGATGCCACCTCCTTTGTTTTTTGTTTTTTGTTTTTTTTTTTCTTTTTTCTGCATATGATTGTCTTGGCTCTGTGGGGTCTTTTTTGGTTCCATGTGAACTTTAAAGTAGTTTTTTCCAATTCTGTGAAGAAAATAATTGGTAGCTTGATGGGGATGGCATTGAATCTATAAATTACTTTGGGCAGTATGGCCATTTTCACGATATTGATTCTTCCTGTCCATGAATATGGAACATTTTTCCATTTGTTTGTGTCTTCTTTTATTTTGTTGAGCAGTGGTTTATAGTTCTCCTTGAAGAGGTCCTTCACATCCCTTGTAAGCTGGATTCCTAGGTATTTTATTCTCTTTGAAGCAATTGTGAATGGGAGTTCACTCATGATTTGGCTTTCTGTCTGTTATTGGTGTATAAGAATAATGATGATTTTTGCACATTGATTTTGTGTCCTGAGACTTTGCTGAAGTTGCTTATCAGCTTAAGGAGATTTTGGGCTGAGATGATGGGGTTTTCTAAATATACAATCATGTCATCTGCAAACAGGGACACTTTGACTTCCTCTTTTCCTAATTTAATACGCTTTATATTTTTTCTCTTGCCTGATTGCCCTGGCCAGAACTTCCAACACTATATTGAATAGGAGTGTTGAGAGAGGACATCCTTGTCTTGTGTTGGTTTTAAAAGGGAATGCTTCCAGTTTTTGACTATTCGATATGATATTGTCTGTGGTTTTCTCATAAATAGCTTTTATTTTGAGTTAGCTTCCATCAATACGTAGTTTATTGAGTGTTTTTAGCATGAAACACTGTTGAATTTTGTCAAAGGTCTTTTCTGCATCTATTGAGATAATCATGTGGTTTTTGTCATTGGTTCTGTTTATGTGATGGAACACGTTTATTGATTTGCATATGTTGAACCAGCCTTGCATCCCAGGGATGAAGCCCACTTAATCATGGTGGATAAGCTTTTGATGTGCTGCTGGATTCGGCTTGCCAGTATTTTATTGAGGATTTTTGCATCCATGTTCATCTGGGATATTGGTCTAAAATTCTCTTTTTTGTGTGTGTCTCTGCCAGGCTTTGGTATCAGGATGATGTTCACCTCATAAAATGAGTTAGGGAGGATTCTCTCTTTCTCTATTGATTGGAATAGTTTCAGAAGGGATGGTACCAGCTCCTCTTTGTACCTCTGGTAGAATTCAGCTGTGAATCTCTCTGGCCCTGGACTTTTTTTGGTTGGTAGGCTATTAGTTATTGCCTCAGTTTCAGAGCCTGTTACTGGTCTACTCAGAGATTCAACTTCATCCTGGTTTAGTCTTGGGGTGGTGTATATGTCCAGGAATTTATCCATTTCTTCTAGATTTTCTAGTTCATTTGCATAGAGGTGTTTATGGTATTCTTTGATGGTAGTTTGTATTTCTCTGGGATCGGTGATGATAGCCCCTTTATCATTTTTTATTGCATCTATTTGATTCTTCTCTCTTTTCTTCTTTATTATTCTTGCTAGCAGTCTATCTATTTTGTTGATCTTTTCAAAAAACCAACTCCTGGATTCATTGATTTTTTTGAAGGGTTTTTTGTATCTCTGTCTCCTTCAGTTCTGCTCTGATCTTAGTTATTTCATGTCTTCTGCTAGGTTTTGAATGTGTTTGCTCTTGCTTCTCTAGTTCTTTTAACTTTGTTGTTAGGGTGTCAATTTTAGATCATCGCTGCTTTCTCTTGTGGGCATTTAGTGCTATAAATTTCCCTCTACCCACTGCTTTAAATGTGTCCCAGAGATTCTGGTATGTTGTGTCTTTGTTCTCTTTGGTTTCAAAGAACATCTTTATTTCTGCCTTCATTTCGTTATATAAAGTAGTCATTCAGGAGCAAGTTGTTCAGTTTCCATGTAGTTGTGCTGTTTTTGGGAAGTCTCTTAGTCCTGAGTTCTAATTTGATTGCACTGTGGTCTGAGAGACAGTTTGTTGTGATTTCTGTTCTTTTACATTTGCTAAGGTGTGTTTTACTCCCAATTATGTGGTAAATTTTGGAATAAGTTTGATGTGGTGCTGAGAAGAATGTATATTCTGTTGATTTGGGGTGGAGAGTTCTGTAGATGTCTATTAGGTCTGCTTGGTGAAGAGCTGAGTTCAAGTCCTGGATCTTCTTGTTAACCTTCTGTCTCATTGATCTGTCTAATATTGACAGTGGGGGTTAAAGTCCCCTATTACTATTGTGTGGGAGTCTAAGTCTCTTTGTAGGTCTCTAGGATTTGCTTTATGAATCTGGGTACACCTTTATTGGGTGTATATATATTCAGGATAGTTAGCTCTTCTTGTTGAATTGATCCCTTTACCATTATGTAATGGCCTTCTTTGTCTCTTTTGATCTTTGTTGGTTTAAAGTCTGTTTTATCAGAGACTAGGATTGCAACCCCTGGTTTTTTTGCTTTCCATTTGCTTGGTAGATCTTCCTCTATCTCTTTATTTTGAGCCTATGTGTGTCTCTGCATGCAAGATGGGTCTCCTGAATACAGCACGCTGATGGGTCTTGGCTCTTTATCCAGTTGCTAGTCTGTGTCTTTTAATTGGAGCATTTAGCCCATTTACATTTAAGGTTCGTATTGTTGTGTGTGAATTTGATCCTGTCATTATGATGTTGCCTGATTATTTTGCCCGTGAATTGATGCAATTTCTTCATAGCATCAATGCTTTTTACAATTTGGCATGTTTTTGCAGTGGCTGGTACTGGTTGTTCCTTTCCATGTTTAGTGCTTCCTTCAGGAGCTCTTGTAAGGCAGGCCTGGTGGTGGCAAAATCTCTCAGTGTTTGCTTGTTTGTAAAGGATTTTATTTTTCCTTCACTTATGAAGCTTATTTTGGCTGTATATAAAATTCTGGGTTGTAAATTGTTTTCTTTAAGAATGTTGAATATTGGCTCCCACTGTCTTCTGGCTTGTAGGGTTTCAGCAGAGGGATCCACTGTTAGTCTGATGGGCTTCCCTTTGTGCGTAACCCGACCTTTCTCTCTGACTGCCCTTAACATTTTTTCATTCATTTCAACCTTGGTGAATCTGACAGTTATGTGTCTTGGGGTTGCTCTTCTCTAGGAGTATCTTTGTAGTGGTCTCTGTATTTCCTGAATTTGAATGTTGGCCTGCTTTGCTATGTTGGGGAAGTTCTCCTGGATAATATGCTGAAGAGTTTTTTCTAACTCGGTTCCATTTTCCCTGTTACTTTCAGGTTCACCAATCAAACGTAGATTTGGTCTTTTCACATAGTCCTATATTTCTTGGAGGCTTTGTTTGTTTCTTTTCACTGCTTTTTCTCTTATCTTGTCTTCTTACTTCATTTCATTAACTTGATCTTCAGTCACTGATATCCTTTCTCCCACTTGATTGAATCAACTATTGAAGCTTGTGCATGTGTCATGTAGTTCTTGTGCCATGGTTTTCAGCTCCATCAGGTCATTTAAGGTCTTGTCTACACTGTTTATTTCAGTTAGCCATTCATCTAACCTTTTTTCAAGGTTTTCAGCTTCCTTGCAATGGGTTCCAACATGCTCCTTTTGCTCAGAGAAGCTTGTTATTACCAGCCTTCTGAAGCTTACTTCTGTCAAGTCGTCAAAGTCATTCTCCATCCAGTTTTGTTCCATTGCTGGCAAGGAGCTGCAATCCTTGGAGAAGAAGAGGTGCTCTGGTTTTTGGAATTTTCAGCTTTTCTGCTCTGGTTTCTCCCCATCTTTGCGGTTTTATCTACCTTTGGTCTTTGATGTTGGTGACCTACAGATGGGGTTTTGGTGTGGATGTCCTTTTTGTTGACATTGATGCTATTCCTTTCTGTTTGTTAGTTTTCCTTCTAACAGTCAGGCTCCTCAGCTGCAGATCTGTTGGAGTTTACTGGAGTTCCACTCCAGACCCTGTTTGCCTGGGTATCAACAGCAAATATTGCAGAACAGCAAATATTGCAGAACAGCAATTATTGCTGCCTGATTCTTCCTCTGGAAGCTTCGTCCCAGAGGGGCACCTGCCTATATGAGGTGTCAGTTGGCCCCTACTGGGAGGTGTCTGTCAGTCAGGCTACACGGGCATCAGGGACCCACTTAAAGAGGCAGTCTATCCCTTCTCAGAGCTTGAGTGACATGCTGAGAGAACCACTGCTCTCTTTAGAGCTGTCAGATAGGGACGTTTAAGCCTGCAGAAGTTGTCTACTGTATTTTATTCAGGTGTGCCCTGCCCACAGAGGTGGAGTCTAGAGAGGCAGTAGGCCTTGCTGAGTTGCAGTGGGTTCTGCCCAGTTCGAGCTTCTGAGCCACTTTGTTTACTTTCTGAAGCCTCAGCAGTGGCGGACACCCCTCTCCCCACCAGGGTCCTGCCTTGCAGGTCAATCTCAGACTGCTGCGCTAGCAGTGAGCAAGGCTCCCTGGGAGTGGGACCTGGGGAGCCAGGCACGGGGTGAAATCCCCTGGTCTGCCAATTGCTAAGACTGTGGGAGAAGCGTAGTATTTAGGCGAGCGTGTACCCTTCCTCCAGGTACAGTCTGTCATTGCTTCCTTTGGCTAGAAAAGGGAAATCTCCTGATCCCTTGTCCTTCCCAGGTGAGGAGACGCCCCACCCTGCTTTGGCTCACCCTCCGTGGGCTGCACCCACTCTCCAACCAGTCCCAATGAGAAGAACTAGGTACCTCAGTTGGAAATGCAGAAATCACCCGTCTTCTGTGTCAGTCTCACTGGGAGCTGTAAACTAGAGCTGTTCCTATTTGGTTGTCTTGGAAGTGCCTTCAACATTATTATATACTTAATTTATCTCCTTTATTCTGTTAATGTGACTAATTATATCAATTGATTTTCAAATGTTCAACTGACCACGCAGTTCTAGAAAAATCCCAACTTGGCTGTGATATATTTTTCTTTTTATATATTGCTAGATTGAGGTTGCTAATTGTTTAGGATTTTGGTATCTATAGTCATGAGTGATACTGACCATTTTTACCATTTTAAGTATATAATTCTGTTGAATTCTATATTTTTTCTTATAGCCTTGTCATCTTTCGCTATTAGATTAGAAGATTGTACTATCTTCATAAATGAGTGAGCAAGTGTTTCCTCTTGTCATACTCTCTAGAAAACTGTTTTCATGTGAAAATTCTAATCACTAGGCCGGGCACGGTGGCTCAAGCCTGTAATCCCAGCACTTTGAGAGGCCGAGATGGGCGGATCACGAGGTCAGGAGATCGAGACCATCCTGGCTAACAGAGTGAAACCCCATCTCTGCTAAAAAAAATACAAAAAACTAGCCGGGCGAGGTGGCGGGCACCTGTAATCCCAGCTACTCGGGAGGCTGAGGCAGGAGAATGGCGTAAACCCGGGAGGCGGAGCTTGCAGTGAGCTGAGATCCGGCCACTGCACTCCAGCCTGGGCGACAGAGCCAGACTCCGTCTCAAAAAAAAAAAAAAAAAAGAAAATTCTAATCACTATGTATTTCCATGTTGAAAAAAGTAATCGTAATTGAAAACGTACTTGGCTATAACACATATCTGATCTAAATTTGAAAGTCTTAATTTAGATGTCATTTAGAAAATTATTTGAAGAGACAGAGAATAGGTTGGGTGTCGTGGCTTACACATGTCATCTGAGCGCTTTGGGAGGCTGAGGCAGGCAGATCAGCTGAGATCAGGAGTTTGAGATCAGCCTGGCCAACATGGTGACACTCCCGTCTCTACTCCAAATACAAAACTTAGCTGGGTGGCGCATGCCTGTAATCCCAACTTGGGAGGCCACGACAGGAGAATTGCTTGAACCTGGGAGGCGGAGGTTGCAGTGAGCTGAGATCGTGCTACTGCACTGCAGCCTGGGTGACAGAGCAAGACTCTGTCTCAAAAAATAAAGAATAAAAAGAAAAGAAAGGAAAAGAAAAAGAAAAAGAGAGAGAATGAAATGGTAAGGACCATATGGACAAAGGACCCTAATTTAATAATTTTAAAGAGAACATAGAGAAGTATCTTGATCCTTTTTCCATCTCCAACACTAATACAGCCTTGTTCCTCAAAATTAAATTTTATACTATGTTTTGATAAAATAATACTTAATGATAAGATAAATATTTCTATCCCACTCCAGTGGCCCAATTTATGTCAAGTAAAACTAATGAACATATAGATGCTAAACACATATAATGTTTTTTTGTTACTGTATGATCGTGATTTTATATTACTATTAACTTTTTTGGCTTACGTTTTTTGTTGTTGTAAAATATACGCAACATAAAATGTACTATTTTTACCATTTTAAGTATACAATTCTGTGGTGTTAAATACATTCATATTGTTGTACAACCTTCACAACAGTCTCCAGTATTTTTTCATCTTCCCCAACTGAAACTCTGTATCCATTAAACAACTCACCATCTTAATATTAAGATTCCAATGTATGAACCCTGAATGTCTTTCCATTTACTTGTGTTATCTTAATTTCTTTTAAAAATATTTCATAGTCTTCATTATGTCTTTTACTTCCTCAGTTATGTTTATTTTTAAGCATTTTATAATTTTAGATGCTATTGTAAATGGAATTATTCTGTTCATTTTCTTTCTTTATTGTTTGTTTTTAATGCATAGAAACACAACTGATTTGTGTATGTTGGTGTTGTATCCCACAACTTTGCGGAATTCATTGATTAGTTCTAAAATTTTTCTTGGAATCTTCAGTTTTATACATATAAAATCATGTCATGTGCTAAAAGACATAATTTTACTTTTTCCTTTCCAATTTGGTTGCCTTTTATTTCATTTTGTTTCCTAATTTCTCTGGTGAGGACCTTAGTAGTTTTTGAATAAATTTTCCAATTTATTTTGAAAATATGAGGCAATATTTTAAAGTTGACCATAATTATCTCTTTTTATAATTTTCTTTATTGTCAAGGGAAACCTCTAACATTCTTTTGGCTGTAATTAAACTCTACACAAATAGCCAAAGACATATTGACAAACTGGCCCTGTATTGCTTTTACTTTTTCCATCTTAGTTGTACTTTTTGTACTGTTTTTTTTTTTTTCTATCTGAAATATTTGTTAAGTCAAACACTATAGATTACAAGTAAAATGATTCAGACTGGGAGACTTCCACTGACTCAGAAGTAAAGATGTCAAATAGTGATTATATTGTTTCAGTGCCATACTGGATATGAGATATAAACTTTCCATCACCATTCATCACTCATTATCTTTTTATTAAAGGATAACCCCAATTTATTTTAAGCATGGTTCAAAGTAGGTTCTAAACATACTCTTCTTCAGAGTGTAGATGTTGAATAATTTTGGAATACTAGCTCACATTATGATTAAATCACATTTATTGTGGTACATAGCATAGAGATGCATATGTTCATTAAGTCACTACACATATGTTTATGTAAATATGTAAAACTATATATACAATATGAGTTTGTGTTTTCAGTTTGTTTTTTGTCCTTAATCATTTCAAACATAATTATTTTCTTTTATTTTTTATCAGATCTGGTATCTGAACTTCTTTAGAGTTGAATCTGACCACTTGTTGTTTTCTTAAATCTTGCCCCTGCTAGATTGTTTTCTTAGGCACTGTGTAATTTAGTGTTGGGTGTTTTTCATCAATGGAACTTCTTCTATGAAGCCCTTACATGGTGGTTGAGGGCCACAAAGACATTTTATGTGTTTGCTTCTCTAAGGGACTTCACTACCGCTAACCTGGGACCCCCTATACTGTTAATCTTACAGCTAGAAGTTTTTTGAAATATTTAGGCAGTATGAAATCAAGCCCTTAAACCTACATGCACTTTAGAGTTGTTTTTAAAAATTACCCGGGCTAACTTTGTTCCCCTGCTTAGGCTGAGACAGATATAGCTTTTTTACTGAGTTTATTCTGTTGTTTTTTGAATTTCTTAAATTTTATTCTCAGCTTATTGATATTCAGTCTTCTCTTTAAATCTAAGTTATTAAGACATAATCCTTTATCCTTTGAGGAATTTATCATATTAGTGATGGGGTATGGATGTGTATATAAACATAATTCCAAGGTGGGCTGGGAAATTTAGCCCGTAGTTGGATTACCGTTACTCAGAGACAACTTTGTATTATAGAAGGGAGAGCAAAATTTGGGAATACAGCCACCTGTTTCTGCCACACTCACTGTTGCATCGGTTCTAAAGATAAATAAAACTTTATATTTTATGAAGAACATACTGAACTATACTTCAGTTAGATGAAGTTGTCAAATTTTTATTCAGGTAAGTGGTCTAGAAAGTGGAACATTATATATTTAGATTATTCTATAGCTTTGAAATTATTTCCTGTACTACTGCTGTGATTAAGGAAGTAGTATAGGAAATAATTATACTCATTAAAATTTTTATGCTATTTTGTTTACAGAACAGCACAACAATAAAAACTGCCATTAAAAGCACTAACATTTTGATGATTCCTCCTCATGACAAGTAAACAAAGCAAACACATACATACGTACACAAGTACACACACACATCTTCCCTTACAGGATACTTTCATAACCTATATGTCTTTGGGAAACTGTTATAACTACATAAAATCATATTTTGGATCTCTGGGTTTTCAGTAGTTTCAGTAAATGTGATTTTAAAGGATTATATTGTGTTGACAAAATTAAATTCCTCTGAGTTGTGATTTTAGGCAAATTATTTAGTGTTTTTTTCATTTTAACTTTTTCTGTATATATAAAATGTTTTTGGTAATGTCTTCCTTAATCACAGCAGTAGTATAGGAAATAATTTCAAAGCTGCAAAATAATCTAAAATGCTGAGTGAATAATAGAATATTTATTTACAACTCTACCTAAATAAAAATTGATATATTAACTACTCAGTGTTGGGAAGCTTAGGGTCATGGCAAAGTGTGACAATGTGACAAACATTATTTATTGATTCAAAAATTAAAATTGCGTTATTATAAGCCTAGTTAAAAAAATTAAGCATGAAGTGGTTCCTTTTTTAATGTCCAGTAACTGTTTAACATACATTGATAACTGAAAAGTGAATACTGGACTAAGGTTGTTTGGCATCAACTTCAGAGTTGTTGAGAGAGTTTGCTGTAGTAGCAAAACTCTTATCAGTTTTTCAGTTATTCAAGTGCAATTAACCTATGCAGTAATCTACCTCAAATTATTATTCAAACAACCGTTTAGATAGGATATTAAGTTTGAATTTACTCAATTGCTATTTTTAAAATTTCTTGTAATTGTTTTAAAACTCCTGAAAACACTTAGGTCATTTCATATTTTTCTTTGAATGGTTTTATCCTTAACATTTAGAGAGAAACTTTTATTCAAAATGTAGAAATCATAACATTTAGACTATCATCTTATTTGAATAGCTGTGGAAAAAATTAAGATATCAAAACAAGTTAGGAAAATGAAGGTTATTGTTTAGCCATCACATACCATTCAACAAAATATTTTGTGTATAAAGCCTTTCCTATTTCAAAATATTCATATCAAAAATTTCTTTAAATTATTGGCTACTCGATTTTTTAAAACTCAGATAGTTTTATTATGTAATTATAAGCTTATAATCTGAGATTACCTTACATTTCTTGCGTTATTTATGTTAATTATGTATCTGCGGAACACTTTGAAATTGCAGGTTTGATTTTTTTAAATTACAATTTGCACTCAGAAACAATCATTAAGATTTTTCAACATTTTACTATTAAAACATTGTTTTTCTTGCTTAGTTGGGTCAAAACTATTGAATATAGAGAACTTACTGTAAATGAATCTAGTTTAAGAAAACACATTCTAACAATTGTTTGTATTAAATGGAAGTATTTGTTTATATGATCCTTAGATGATTTATACTTTATGATTACATACTTCTTTTCATGCTGACATGTTGATAGGCAGCACTGTACTTTTGTGCACATATAGCTCCAGCTTCCTGTGTTTCAGTCTGAGTCATGGTAAAGTGGGAAATATGAGTTTGAAGATTAAGTACTGAGCTTAAAACACTTAATTTTTTCCCACTCTTGCATTGAAATAGTGGGAGCACAGGTAGTTGAGACCAAAGCAGGCCACTTGTTACTGTTGACTTAAGTACAACCAGTGGTCGAAGTGTTTAGCCCTTTGGGAAGTTTTGTGATTGAACAAGAACGCAGGAGTTATTTTGATAAGAGAAAGTAGCAATGGGGCCAAAACTATGGTCATCCTTAAGCTCTGAAGCAGGCCAAGGATGAAGGGCTATAAAGTGTTTGCTCTTCCAAATGAACAAAGATAAATTCACCTAGGAAAATAAACTTAGTATTTGGTCAATTTGCAACAAAATGGTCAAAGAATTGAACTGTTTATTTTAGAACTTGGCCTAAGGACGTATGGGAAAATAGTTCAGCATCTCCATTTCTGGCCTGATTTTCACAACAGATTTGGAAACAGAGCAGAAAATTAATGCACAAACATGTTTAACAATGCCAAACAAAATGTTGTAAATCCAAAATGAAAATTGAAACTGCGTGAGGAAGTAGAGCAAAGCTTTTACTGAGGAGTGCTTACTAATTTTGCAGCCAGTTTTCTTAGCAAGTATACCAAGTAGTGTTAAAAATTGAAGTCTTATTGATTTGAGAGGCTGTTTTCTCTCAGTTCTCCGTTCTTGGAATATGATGTTCTTCTGTCTGCTGGAGGGAGGATTTAATTTAGGCATACTTCTACTCTAAAAACCTATCCATCAAGAAAGGCTATATTATCTTGCCTTTTATTTAATAAGCATCCTTATCTGGAATTAGTTTGTGCTTTTTATTAGATGTTGTGTTACATTAGACAGCTAACCAAAAACCTGATTTTTTTATAGCTTCTCAAGTTGTGGGAATTTCTGTTGTAGCAGATTTAGAACTACTTATTTTGTAAAAGCATTTATATGAAAACCCCACAAACAGTGAGCTATTTGCTTTGTTTGATGTATTTGGGACAAAGAGTAACTATACTGTCTTCAGGTTTAACTCTATAATTTTCTCTAGTAGTAAATCCCAGAACACTGTTACTTTGCTATGCTTGGTGCCTAAGTGTTCTTGCAATAAACACAGCCTGTCATGCTGTGAAAATCTTCCCCATTTGGCCTCCTTCTGAGGTTGCAGGGAAATTGAATTTTCTTCTGACTGAAAGATGTTATAAAACAATGAAGTTAAAGTAAAAGCCTCATGTAGGAACTGAATATACCTTGGTCTAGATGGCACGTCTGTGATAATGAGAGCCGGGGCTTTGGTTTGTTTTGTATAGGATTTTAATGATCATTCCTGCTTTTAAGTGTTTAGAGATTAGTAGCTTCTGCTCTGACAACCTGTCTATAGAAAATGGAATACTGATCATATTATATTGTCTTTGTTTAAATTTTAAGGGGTGTTTTGTTTTGACAGTTGACTACTGGTCATGACTCGTTAGCATAGGAAATTAACATTTTTGTTTGAGACATTCAAAGCAACAATAAACTATTGGAGGTTGAGGATATACAGCAAAAGAAAACGTGTCTGAAGTTAGAAAGATGAGAAAATGAGAAAGGCAATAGAGGGACCAAATTCTGTGAGAATGTGAGTGAACAATTTCTTAAGCATCAGTTCAACTTGATAATGATAATTATACCTATAATTTATGAAATATTTCTATGTGTATATACTTCATTCACGTTCATATTGCTATTTAATCTTAACTGTAAGAGATAAATATCATTATAATAACCATTTTACAGAGAAGTAAACAGACTCTGAAAAGTTAAACTACTTGCCTAAAATCACATGACTGGCATCTGAATTCCTTAACCCAGTACACCATACTGCCTGACAGACTAAGCTTAACTAAGTATCTATAACTGATATGTAAATACATATATATCTTTTAAACAAATAAGAATGTTATATTGTGTTTGATCAGTTTTCAGAGTATATGGGTTTAAACTTGCAAGTTTTGTTTGCAAGTTTTAAATGGACAGCAAAGTTTGGGATTTTAGGAACCCCATATTCATAGCTAATCCTGAAAGAACTCAACATGTCAATGATTGCAGCATCTCTTCCGCATTTGAGACTGAAGCTATTCAACTCCAGTTCAACTTTAAATAAAAGGGTTTATTTTATTCTGGCCTACTAAAAGCTGCTTAAAAGACCAAAAACAAACCAACAAGCCTTTGACAGCAAGTTCGTTAGCACTGAATTTAGGACCTTATACATATTCAGAGTTCAGTATGTATTTGTTGAATCAGATAAGCTTATGCTGTATTCCGCTAAGAAACATTTAACCATATAAAACATTTAAAAAATTATATTGTCAAATCTACTAATTTTTAATGTCTCCTTAATTAACATGCAAGGCATGATTAATATTTTGCTGTTTCTTAAACTGATAATCACTTTTCTATAGTTATTCTAGATTCCATTATAAATACTCTATAGAAGGGGTAGACAAATATTTTTCTGTAAAGGGCCAGTTAGTAAATACCTTTGACTTTGTAGATCATAGCTTCTCTATAGCAACTACTCAACTCTGCTGAAAAGAAATCATATGCAGTCAATACATGAATGGAGGTGGCTGTGATCTAGTAAAACTTTATTCCCCAATACAGACAGATTAGCCCCTTAACTGTAGCTTGCAGACTCTACTCTGTAGGAACATACTCAATGGTTTAATCTTAACCTTTTCTAGATCTTACCTATTTTTAGAGGAAGCTGGAAACATGCATGTGCTTTCTAACAAAAACCATTTGAGAATATATGTTTACATATAAGCATTATGTATTAGTATTAACGTTTATGTGATTATCATTTGCATATAAGATGTGAAAAAGTTACAAATAATAATTGCTGATTTTAATTTATAATTTGAATTTTTTTTGTTTATGTTACAAAATAAGATTTTTTTTTTTTCTCCTCATCCCAGGGAGATTCTATACAAGCAGGTGAGGACTCACCATTCTCAGATTCTGTCACCTTGGAACAAACTACAAGTAATATTGGCGGAACCAGTGGACGTGTTAGTTTATGGATGCAGTGGGTGCTTCCCAAAGTTACTGTAAAGCTCTTTGCTCCAGATCCTGAAAATAAAGGCACAGGTACAGGATTGCTTTTCTTCTTCTTTTCCTTTTTTTTTTTTTTTTTTTTGAGACGGAGTTTTGCTCTTGTTGCCCAGGCTGAAGTTCAGTGGCATGACCTTGGCTCACTGCAACCTCTGCCTCCCGGGTTCAAGCGATTCTCCTGCCTCAACCTCCCGAGTAGCTGAGATTACAGGCATGCGCCACCACGCCAAGCTAATTTTGTATTTTCAGTAGAGACAGAGGTTTCTCCATGTTTGTCAGTCTGGTCTTGAACTCCTGAACTCAGGTGATCCGCCCACCTCGACCTCCCAAAATGCTGGGATTACAGGCGTGAGCCACCGTGCCCAACCTGGATTGCTTTTCTTCTTTACTGAAAAGGGCAAATATTAAACGCTATTTTGGAAGACATATTAAACATAATTTATTGTCATTTATAATTAAATAAGTATTATTAAACCTAATTCAAGGAGTTTCTAGTTGCAGTGCTGAAATGTTGAATCTTATTAACATTAAAGGTTTATGTGTATATATTTTCCTTGACTTTGTAATACATAAATTTTGTCCTGTTTGTATTAAAATTCATCTAAAAGACCATAAGGAATTTTCCTCAGTGGTCATATTGATACATTATACTATTGTCACTAAAATTATTGGGAAAATCCTTGACTGGTATCAAATATAACACTCCCGACATTAACTGGGCTTTCCCCTTTCTTGAAATAAATGTCTTATCTTAATCGAAAGACCTGTGCTGATTTGCTTATTATTCTAGAAGCTTTTGTGATCTCAGTGCCTCTGTACATATCCAGCATGCATATGTCAACGTGAAATGTAAAATGGAAAGTTTTAATATTAATTGTGAAGACTGTATTGATATTACTGTTTGTTTCTTATTGCAGAGGTTTGTATGGTCTGTGAACTAGAAGATCTCAGTGCTTCCATAGATGTCCAGGATGTATATACCAAAGTGAAATGTAAAATAGAGAGTTTCAATATTGATCACTATAGAAGCAGGTAAATAATGAATAATGAATATAAGAAAATCTGTATTTTTCTTTGAACAAAGTTGCTATAAGAGTTTTTCTATTTTAATTTGGCTAGCTATTAAAATAAATATTATACAGGCATACCTTGGACATTTTGGGAGTTTGGTTCCAGACTACTCCAATAAAGTGAATATTTCAATAAAGCAAGTGACACAAATTGTTTGGTTTCTCAGTGTATATAAAGGTGTGTGTGTACACTACACTGTAGTCTGTGAAGTGTATAATAGCATTATGTATTTTAAAATGTACATACCTTAATTTAAAAATACTTTATTGCTAAAATGTGCTAATGATCATCTGAGCACTCAATGAGTCATCATCTTGTTGCTAATGGAGGGTCTTGTCTTGATGTTGATGGCTGCTGACTGATCGGGTGGTGGTTGCTGAAGGTTAGGGTAGCTGTGGCAATTTCTTAAAATAAGTCAATAATGTAGTTTGCCATATGAATTGAATCTTTCTTTATGAAGAATTTCTCTGTAGCATGCAATGCTGTTTGGTGGCATTTTACCCACAACAGAATTTCTTTCAAAATTAGAGTCAGTCCTCTCAAACTTTGCTGCTGCTGCTGTAAAAAATGAGATTATGGAATATTCTGAATCGTTTGTTGTCATTTCAACAATGTTCCCAGCATCTTCCCCAGGAGTAGTTTCCATCTCCAGAAACCACTTTCTTTGCTTATTCATAAGAAGCAACTCCTCATCCATTCAAGTTTCATCATGAGATGGTAGCAATTCAGCCCCATCTTTAGACTCCACTCCTATTTCTAGTTCTCACATTGTTTTCACCACATCTACCATTACTTCCTCCACTGAGGTCTTGAAACCCTCAAAGTCACCAATGAGGGCTGGAATCAACTTCTTACAAACGTCTGTTAATGTTGATATTTTTACCTCCTCCCATGAATCACGAATGTTCTTAATGTTGTCGACAGTGGCGAATCTATTACAGAAGGTGTTTCAATTTAGTTTGCCTAGAACCTTCAGAAGCAGCACTATCTGATACAGTTTGGATATATGTCCCTTCCAAATCTCATGTAGAAATGTGATCCCCAGTGTCAGAGCTTGGGTCTGGTGGGAGATATTTGGGTCATAGGGGAGGATCTCTCATGTATGACTTGGTGCCTCCCCACGGTAACAAGTGAAGCTCTCGATTTCTTAGTTCATGCAAGAGCTGGTTGTTTAAAAAGAGCATAGCACCTCCCCGCTTTCTCTTGCTCACTCTCTTACCATGTGACACACCTGTTCTGCTTTGCCTTCTTCCATGAGTAAAAGCTTCCTGAGGCCTCACCAGAAGCCACTAGATGATAGTGCCATGCTTGTACAGCCTGCAAAACCATGAGCCAAATAAACCTCTTTCCTTTATAAATTACCCAGCCTCAGGAACTCCTTTATAGCAATGCAAAATGGACTAACACACTGTGGCCTTACAGAATGTATTTCTTAAGTAATAAGACTTGTAAGTCAGAATTACTACTTGATCCATGAGCTGAAGAATGGATGTTAGCAGGCATGAAGACAACATTCATCTCCTTGTGTATCTCCATTAGAACTTTTTGGTAACCAGGTGTATTGTCAATGAACAGTAATATTTTCAAAGGATTTTGTTTTCTAAACAAGCAGCCATTCTCAACAAAGGGCTTAAAATATTCAGGAGACCATGCTGTAAACAGATGTGCTATCATCCAAGCTTAGTTATTCCCACGTGTAGAGCACAGGAGAAGAGTAGATTTAACATAATTCTTAAGGGCCCTAGGATTTTCAGAATGGTAAATGATCGTTATCTTCAACTTCACCGGCTGCATTCACCTCTAACAAGAGAGTCAGCCTGTCTTTCGAAGCTTTAAACCCAGGCATTGACTTCTCCTCTGTCTATCAGTCTTAGATGGCATCTTCTTCCAAGAGAAGACTGTTTTGTCTACATTGAAAATCTGTTAGTGTAGCCACCTTCATCAGTGAACTGAGCTACATCTTTTGTATAACTTGCTGCCACTTATCCATCAGCATTTGTTGCTTCATGTTGCACATTAATATTATAGAGATGGTTTTTTTCCTTAAGCCTCATGAACTAACTTCTGCTAGCTTCAAACTTAACTTCTGCAGCTTTCTTACCTCTCTCAATTTCTAGAATTGAAGAGAGTTAGGGTCTTGCTCTGGATTTAACAGAATGGTGTGGCTGGTTTGATCCTCTACCCAGACCACTCAGACTTTCTGCCTATCAGCAATAAGATTGTTTCACTTTCTTATCATTTGCGAGTTCTCTGGAGTAGCACTTTTAATTTTCTTCAAGAATCTTCCTTTGCATTCACAACTTGGCACAAGAAGCTTTGTTTTCTGCTTATCTCGGCTTTTGATATGCCTTCCTCAGTAAGCTTAATCATTTTTAGATTTTTATTTAAAGTGAGAGATTTGCAACTCTTCTTTCACTGGAACACTTAAGAGGCCATTGTAGGGTTATTGATTGGCTTCATTTCAATATTGTTATGTTTCAAGGAAAAGGCAGACCTGAGGTGAGGGAGAAAGATGGGAAATAGTAGGGTCGGTGGAGCAATCAGAAAACACGCAGCATTGATCAATTAAGTTTGTGTCTTATTTGGGCACTGTTCATGATGTCCTGAAATGGTTATGATGATAACGTCAAAAATCACTGATCACAGGTCACCATATATCTGTATAATAATAATGAAAAAGTTTGAAATATTGTAAGAATTACCAATATGTGACGCAGAGACTGGAAGTCAGCATATATTGTTGGAAAAAATGGTGCTGATGGACTTACTCAATGTAAGGCTGCCGTAGACCTTCAATTTGGGTAAAATGTAATATCTGCACTATGCAATAAAGCAAAGCCCATAAAACCGAGGTATGCCTGTACTTATTCTCAAAGAGGGTTCTTAACAGATATATTGGTTAATTTTATTTCGTATTTGTCCATGTATGGAGTATAATAAAATTTTGTTTTATAAGATGACAAATCTGTTCATAAATATATACATTGCCATATTAAATGAAATAAGCTACTTTTACTAATAATCTTACATAATTTATTTTCTGTATTTTATATTTGCTTAGATGCCTGCAACATAGTTGATGGCTTTGATTTTTGCTGTATAATTCCCATTCATTCTCTATACCAGTATAATCATGCACTGAGATGGAGCAATAGCTCATTTCCTAAGCACTTTGATGACTCTCATCTCACAGATGATTATTATGTATATGGTGGATGTTCCTAGAACCATTGTTTCTGGCATAATAAATTTCTATCAAAAGTATAATTACATGCAAATATGCATGGCTTGTAATAGTAACATTAGTAAAAAAGTTTTCAGATGTTTTCACAAAGCTCTCTACAGGTTTTATCATAAATTTTTCTGAAACAAAAATACAAATGCCTTTTTTTTTTGGCTTTATAGTAGTAGTACAGTGATGCTTCTTTTTGTAATTGAGCTAAAATTCACATGCCATAAAAATTGTTTTGAAAAACAAATGTTTTTCAAAAATATTTTAAATAGCATCATATTTTCAATTTTGTAGTTTTTGGCTTAGAAACAGCCTTAAAATCCATTTCTTTCATTTATTTATTTAACAATTTTTTATTGTGTGCCACCAGAAGCACCTTTATGTTTCTGTACATATATTGATGTATTACATACTCTAAAAAATTATTTTTAATTTTCCAAGTTCCTAGTTCTACATTAAAAGTGTTTGAATTTTTATCCATTATTGCATATATCATATTGTCTGTCAATAATTATCAAATCTGTCACAATTATGGGATAAAAATATTTTGCTGGATATGTGTTAGGACTTCTTCTAATAGTATTAACTTACCAATCATATGATAATTATTTTTGTCATACTAAACAGTGAATTATTAATTGGCTTTTGATCATAGAATGTTCAACTCTTTAGTTCCTTTGAAATGGTATGTATCTGTATAAAAATGATCTTTGCAAGTGATAGTACAATATTTTAGCTGAAATAATTTTTAATGTCATGAATATTATGTATTATGTTGTACTTTATCCCTGACTTTACTGCTAAATTTTTATAAATTATAAATATTCAGATAATTTATTAATTTATTAAAAATATATGTTTGTTGTGTGTGTGGTATGCACCAAGTGCTATGCTAAATGAGTACTGGGGATGTAGTGTTTAAGAAAAATAGCCTGGCATGGTGGCTCACACCTGTGATCCCAGCACTTTGGGAGGCCAAGGCAGGGGGATTGCTTGAGCCCAGGAGTTTGAGACCAGCTGGGACAAGATGGCGAGACCCCATCACCATATACACACAAAAAGTAGCTGGGCATGGTGGTGTATGCCTGTAGTTCCAGCTGCTGGGGAGGCTAAGGTGGGTGGATTGCTTGAGCCCAGGAGTTCAAGGTTACAGTGAGCTATGATTGTGCCATTGCACTCCAGCCTGGGCAACAGAGCAAGGCCCCATCTTTAAAAAAGAAAAATAAACATAGATGTTACTCTTGTGGAGGAGATGGAAGTAAATAATCAGCCAAATAAATATATAATTTACCATGAAGACAAATGTTCTTATGCAGAACTATCAGAGTGTGGTGCTAATGTAAATTGTTCTATTGATTGCATTGTCAGATTTATGTTTTAGTTCAATGCAGTGTTGTGAACTTTAGATGTATTTGAAATAGTTATATATGTTCAATTTCTTAACTCAGAAAAATTGAAGAGAACAGATAAGGTGAACTTATGTTTTCCAGGCCAGGGGAAGGTTGGCAGTCAGGACATTTTGAAGGAGTATTTCTACAATGCAAAGAAAAATCTGTGGTGAGACCCATTTAGTTATTATGATTTTTGAAAATATACTTTAAACTGTTTATCTTTGTTATTTAATAAAATAGGACTAATGGTTACAAGAATTTGAGTTCAGAATAACTTCTTATTAACCTGTTTCTTCAAAATTACATATAAATTTAAAGCTATTTATTCTTTGAAGCTGCTCTTGTTTTGTAACCATCTTCCTGTTATAAAAATTAATTTATCAAAAAGGCAAAGGTAGGCTTGCTTTTGTTAATATACTTTATCTTTAGTGTACTATTATGTTGACTTTTTGGAATTGTTTCCCAATTCTTATGTGAGTTCATGCTGGATTGTTCTTTACCATAAACTAGAAGTTGTAATTTTATACTAAAAGCAATTATTTTTTGTTTACTTTCATTAACATTGCTTTTGCAGAAGATGGTCCAGGCAGAGGCCATACCTAGCAGTTGCTCAAATCGAAATTTATGCAAACTTGAGGAGAATTTAAAACTATCCAGATTTTTTTTTTGCTTATGGCTTTTATTGCTTTTTGTCTTTTCACCTTCTTTGCTCCTGTCCATCACCTCAAGCCTTGGGGAAGAGTGTTGGTCTTTGGGGCAATGTGGAGGTGTCTTCCTTTCCTGTACTGACAAGCTGAACAGACGCACCTTGTTGGTTCGACCCATCAGCAAGCAGGACCCTTTCAGTAATTGCTCTGGCTTCTTTCCTTCTGTAAGAAATTACTTTTAAATTATGCTACACGACTCCCATTAACAGGAACCCAGAGAAGGAATGGAATGATTCATAGAGTCAACTCTTGATTTGTGTTTTCCTCTATATCATAAACTTTATAAATGAAGTATAATGTAATTTAAAATTGTAGAACTGCTTTTCCACTATAACCTGTTTCTGGGTCACTTGCATGAGTACAGACTAATTTTATCATCAATATAAGGAAATCAAAGTAGTACATTCAATATATTTTTTAAAATTGTGCATGTATTGAATGATCAAGAGTTGACCAATACTGCTTTTGTCATTCCTCTAATGATTCTTAATAAGATTGCTTTTTAATTTTTTTTTCTATTATTATGCCATTGTTTTCTTACAACTAATTCAAAGTAACTTGTGTGGGACCTTCTTGAATCTGAACAAGATTGCATTTCTGTCATTGACTAGGTAGATGAACACAAGGCTATATCAGTGACTTTTAGAAGTTTAGAACCTTGCCTTTTCTAATGGTACAACATATCTAGATATGTTCTTAAGCTAATTCTTTTAACTGATATTCTTAAAGTTAACTTTGTTCTTAAATTTAATGTTTAATAGTATATTTGCATAGCAAGTGATATGTTCTGATTTTATTTTGAGCTTTTACTAGCAATAGTCTCTAATCATTAGTGCAGGGAAAAAAATGTGGCTTTTGCGTTAGAGGAAGTGTTTAGATTTATTTTCCTCTCTTTGAATGTTCATTAGAGTCTATGAAAAACATTCTTAATAATTTTAACAAATATTCATAAAGAAACCCTAAATTTATCATTAATGTTCTTCAGAAATTCTTTCTAAATGTATAAATTAAATGCCATTTAAAAAGTTTCTTAGTGTTTTTTGACATTTGAATAGTATAAAGTATTATTACTGTATGAAAAGTGATACTTATATTACCTCAACTAGTGTTCATTTTTTCCCTTATTGTAAGGGAGTTAGGAATGCAGCAGTTAAAAAAAAACAGCACCCTTTCTTCATGTAGCTTACCTTTCAAATATGCTTACATTCCACGTGTTTAAAATATTTTTCCGAATTAAAACATTTATACATTGAAATACCTTTTATACTCTTTCCAGGATTCAAATGTTGCTATTAATAAAGATTTATTATGAATTAGATTTTTTAGATTAGTGGTCAGTACTAACCCTCTCCCCAGTTTAGACACTTAGAACAAACAACATCACTGTGATCACTGTGGCCTCTTCCACTGGGGATATACCTTAACAATTCGTCTCCATCCATTATTGCTCATTGTCCAGCAACATGGTAATAAAACTGGTAGCACTTTTCCTGCTTTACTATGCATCTTTTTGTTTTGAGTGCAGAAATAAAAAAGAAGGGGAGTCAGAGGAGAATTAGTGAAAATGTTGGGAACAGTGAAAAATGCTTTGAGAGCAGGCTGTTATGGGGAAAGATGATTATATTGCACAACTATTTAATGCTTACTTTCCGGGGTTTTTTTAATGGTCAATTAAAAAAAAAATGAAGATAATTTATTTTCTTATCTTCCTTCATTATAAAGTCTAAATTAAAAGCAAACTCAACAGTGGTAACTGAATTGCATATTTTTTCCTCTCACCACGTCAGTGGGTGATAGGCAACAAAATAAGAGGAAGAAAATGGAAGCAAAAGAAATTTAGGAGTGATGGGATAATATAGGCTCAGACTCATTACAGCTTTCCTATCTCTCTTTTATTTTCTGTTTATGTGAATATATTTTCTTCTTTTTGCTTTGTTCCAGTTCACTTCTCCTCTTAAAAATCCCCTCTTTGGACCCTACTAACTTTTTCAGGTGTTGGAAAGAGGGGCAGGGAATGTGGAATATAACAGTTCTCCTCTAATTCTGTGCTGAGTAATTTCCAAAACAATATTTCATGTCTGTTAATTGGTTGAGGAAGATTTTTTTCAAGTGATATTCTTTTGTATGTTGAGGAATACGAAAGTATACGTTTTACTTTACTTCTTTAAAAGCATACTGTTTTACTATAACTTGTTTATAGTATGCAATTTGAATAGGAGGGCTAATTGAGATAGTTTAGCAAAAATATTGAAGTTATGATAATTATTTTACTCTCAGTTAAATGTTATATGTGTACTAATATAGTAGTATATGCAAAGATTATGAGTTACAGGATAGTGATAATTAGATTTTATAAACAATATGTTAGCTATTGATAATAGGCAAGTTCTGAAAGACAAATGTTATATTGTTGCGTCACATTACTGTTTAAATATGCAGTAACTGTTTAGTTCAGTTATCAAAGCATGGTATCAATGAGGCTTCTTTTATAGGCTCTGTCTTTGTATAAATGAGCCAAATTATTGAAGGAAAAACTCCATTTCCACAACTGTTATATCCTATCTAGTGAAGGTAATCATCTGGCCTGTTTAGATTTGGTCTCAAATAAAAATATATAATGTGGTTATTTCAATTTCACCTGAGTAAATAACCTTTCTGTGACCTGTGATACTTTTTATTACAGCCTCTTAGTACTCATAATGAAAAATTTTCATGAAATGAAAAGATAAAATCAAGATAGTCTTTTCCAACCTAGTTTTTTTGTTTGAGACAGAGTGTCACTTTGTTGCCCAGGCTAGAGTGCAGTGGCTCAATCTCGGCTCACTGCAGCCTCTGCCTCCTGGGTTGAAGCGATTCTTGTGCCTCAGCCTCCCGAGCAACTGGGATTACAGGCATGTACTACCACACCACCACATCTGGCTAATTTTTTGTATTTTTAGTAGAGACGGGATTTCACCATGTTGGCCAGGCTGGTCTCGAACTCCTGGCCTCAAGTTATCTGCCCACCTTAGCCTCCCAAAGTGTTGGGATTACAGACATGAGCTACTACACCCCAGCCCCAAATTCTTAATGTTACAGAAAATGCAGAAGTCACAGAAATAGCCACAAAAAGATTAATTACCTTCCTCAAGATCTAGAACTGGAACTCAGGATTCCAATCTTTAGTTCAGTGATTCAAACCATCTTAGAAGTTTTTTGTCCCCATCTGCAGAATTGATCAGTCATGTGTTTATTAAGAAGTGTAGGGTAAGACCAACAGGTAAAAATACTCACTGAGATCATTTTCTTCTTTCCAATTTTTTAAAAAATGTTTTTAATGAACTGTGTATTTTGATTTCCTTTTTCTGGAACAGACAACTACAAAACTTCTAGATGGCACTCATCAGCAGCATGGATTCCTCTCTCTGACATACACAAAAGCTGTAACAAAAAATGTCCGTCACAAGTTAACATCAAGAAATGAGCGAAGAAGTTTTCATAAGTTATCTGAAGGCTTAATGGATGGTTCTCCTCATTTTCTTCATGAAATTCTTCTTTCAGCACAAGCTTTTGATATTGTTCTTTATTTTCCTTTACTTAATGCCATTGCAAGTATATTTCAAGCAAAACTACCAAAGACCCAAAAAGAGAAAACAAAATCTCCTGGTCAGCCCATGAGGACCCATACACTGACATCCCGCAATTTACCTTTGATTTATATCAACACAAGTGTAATCAGAATTTTTATGCCAAAAACAGAAGAAATGCAGCCAACTGTTGAAGGTATTGTCTTCTGATTTTTTTTTTGGTCTGATTTTAAATAATTTTCTTCTAGAGACCTTAGTTTTCTGGGGTTTTTTGTTTCTTTTAAAAAATATGAGCAGTTGGTTGTGCTTTGCGGTTTGGTATATTTTATAGAGAAGAAATATAGATATTCTATAAATCATTAGGAAATACATCAGAATACTATGTAAGTATCTGACTTTGTTAGTAGGATAAGAAATATGAGGATTTTTTTTCTTCAAGGCTTTTGCCAGTAAAGCATATATATACTTTGTGACATTTGTTTTACTGAACTCAAATATTGGGTTCTATATATCTAATAGAACTAAAATTTTGTTTAAAAACAAGGTCAGGCACAGTGGCTCATGCCTGTAATCCTAACACTTTGAGAAGCCAAGGTAGGAGGATCACTGGAGCCCAGGAGTTTCCGACCAGCCTGGGCAACATAGTGAGACCCCATATGTACAAAAATAAGATACTAGCCCAATATGGTGGTGCACACCTGTAGCCCCAGCTACTTGGCATATCATTTTTGTAATAAAATATTTGTAGAACCTTATAGTCCTTAATTACCAAGGTGTCTAGAACTAAATTCAATGTATTATACTCACAGATTCTTAATACAAGCCAGTTTCTACTTTTTATGTCTAATTTTTCTTAGAAGTGATCTTCAAATTGATTACTTTGAGATGTGAAATTACTATTCTCTGAATATCCTATATTCTGACAGTAGTATACAATTGTTTTCATCTGTTCAGATAGTTTGTAGAAACACATGGATGGTTATGAATAAGAGTTAGTCTTTATCGACCAATTACAAGTGATAAACAACTCACTAAGCAGAAAAGTAAGAAGCTGTATATTCATTGCAAAGGTAATGACGTTTATGCTTTTTCCTTGTTATATAGGAGCACCTAATGAAATTTTAGATAGTGTAATTTACATTAAGGTTACATAGGTTAGAAAACAGAAATCTACATTTTTACACAGGTAATTCCCTGAGGATCATAGTTTCAGTTATAATAACATTTGTTCTCAACCTTGGAAGAGACACAGACACAAAAGATCGGGGAGATTATCAAACTGTTTTTGGCATTACAACTGAGAATGGGAGGAAAACACCATGAAAACAGTAGATTGTCTTTATTACACCAAATTTATCAGTGATTTGGGAGAAGAATTTGGGGTAGTTCATTACATTTAATAAAGACCATGGGCCGGGTGCAGTGGCTCATGCCTGTAATCACAACACTTTGGAAGGCCGAGGCGGTCAGATCACGAGGTCAGTAGTTCGAGACCAGCCTGGCCAACATGGTGAAACCCCGTCTCTACTAAAAATACAAAATAATTAGCCAGGCGTGGTGGCACGCACCTGTAATCCCAGCTACTTGGGAGGCTGAGGTGGGATAACTGCTTGAACCCAGGAGGTAGAGGTTGCAGTGAGCCGAGATACTGCCACTGCACTCTAGCCTGGGTGACAGAGCAAGACTCCATCTCGAGGGAAAAAAAAAAACCAAAAACCATAATGTTACAGTATCTATTTTATTAAAATAAAATTACAGAAGTTTTATCTCTAGATAAAAATAAGAAAGTTTTATACTATATAATATAAAAAATTCTAAGTATAGTTTTTATACAAGGATATTGTTTTCCACAAATACCTCTCTGATTGGTATAAAATATTCATTTTTCTAACTTGTGAGTTCCTGTATTTCATTTAAAATATGTTAGTAGGCTTTTATGATTTTCTGAATATTTCTTGAAGTGTTTGTTTTATGTTCCCCATTCCTTAATTGTAAAATTATTTTCAGTTTAATGTAAACATTTGGGAAGGCCAAAATTTCATTGAAACATAAGAAATAATATGGTGTTAGAGGTGAGAGGTTGGTATGAGGTATACAAAAATACAGGGAGAATCTCTGTGAAAAAAGCTGAGGAAATAGTGAGAGGCCATAGAGACAGAAAAGGAAGTAAAGCAACTTACCTGATTGGTAGACTTTTTTAGTAATAAAGAAATGTTCATGATTTATAAATGATTCTCACATTTTATGATGTAATGGTATCTGAATAATAATTGTATAATGGACACTACATTTAGTCATTTATCCCATATTATTCCCTACACTGTTTTAATTTAGGGTTTCCTTCTTGAAAACCCATTTTACACCATAAAATATCAATTTCAGTAACAAGTTTAAATTTTTAAAAACAAACCAAATGTGTATGATTCAGTGCCTACTTATTACGTTTTAAAACTTGACCAAGAATATGATACAATATCAGTGTGCTGTTTTTCTGCATCTTTGACCAGCCGGGCTGAGACTTTTAAAATGGGTATTTAATAATGTATATACTGGTAAATCTTTCTGAATCAGACATAGCGGCTCCTCAATGTGGGCATATGATCTATATTCAAAATTTTCTCATTTGTCTTATAATACCTTATCTATCTCATGTCCTGAAAGCATCTGAAAATCTTTGGTATTTGTTAGTGAGGAAATATTTTTACAGTAAATTGCTCTTTCATTGCAATTAGATCTTCATTGCAGAGCTCCTTTGACTCAAATTTTTGTGGCAATATCCGTGAGAGAAACCTCCATGACTGACTTACTTTCACCATCCATGTCAGTGTTCGTCATAGCCTTTAGGTGGTCTTCACTAGAGGGGTCTTATTTATAGTGATAAATATTTCCTCCTAAGGCAAAATTTGCCTATAAATGTAAATAGTTTTCATTGTTAATTTGGAAACCTTTTTTTTTCTCTCTTTTTTATTGTGGTAAAATATATATAACAAATTTTCTACTTTAATCATTTTAAGTATATAATTCAGTGACAATAATTACACTCACAATGTTGTGAAACCATCACCACTATTTCCAAATGTATTTGTCACCCCAAACAAAAGCTCTGTATCCATTAAGTAATAGCTACCCTCATCCTCTGGTAACCTCTAATCTATTTTCTGTCTCTATAAATTTTCCTACTCTAGAAATTTCATGTAAGTGGAATTATACAATGTTTATCCTTTTGTGTCTGGCTCACTTTACTTAGCATAATGTTTTCAAGGCTCATCCAAGTTGCTGCACATATCAGAACTTCATTCCTTGCTATAACTGAATAATATTGTTTTGTATGGATATACCACATTTTGTTTATTAATTAATCTATCGGGCAGTTGGGTCATTTCCACCCTTTTTTTTGGTTAATGTGAGTAATACTGCTATGAACACTGGCATGGAAGTTTCTGTTGGAGGCCCTGTTTTCACTTCTTTTGGGGTGTACACCTAAGAGTGGAATTTTTAGGTCCCATGGTAATTCTGTTTGGAATTCTGTTTTTGAGGAACCACCAAACTTCTTGAAAGCCCTTGTGGGTTAGAGTACAATTTGTGGTATTTTCCGAACAATGCCAATATGCAGGCATAGTTTAGTCAACAAGAAGAGCAAACGGAGCTCATGCTTAGCATAGCAGCAGCTGTGTGCTGAGCACCTGAGCAGCTCTGTGGTGAGGCAGAAGTCTGAAGTTCATTGTTTAACTCTAGCTTTATTTTCTGTTACACTTACCAAAGGTTTAATGAAACAGGTTCTGTTTCACTGATATATTTGTGACAAAAAGATTACAATTCATTCTATTTAAGAAAGGTGAGGGAAAAAAAGAACAACTTTATTTTCTGTGGGGCTTTTTTTGTTTGTTTATATGTTTTTGTTTTGGGCTTATTGTGTTATAAACATTAATACTACATATCACACAGTTTTGTTGTTTCCTATTGAGTTGCTTCAACTGGGAAAATCCTTCAACTAATTTTAATTGCAGAAATATTTCCAGACTTCTGCCATCTTATTTTTAAAGCTGCTACTGCTGCTGCTTCTGCTTCCACTTCTTCTTCTGCTGCTGCTGCTGCTTTTTCTTTTTTTGGTGGTGGCTGTGGTGGGGTTTTAACATATAATTTCAGAATTCATGTGCCTAGGTACTTCCTAAGGTCACTTTGAATAAGAGTATATGAGATGGGGGAAGGTTGTTATAGTTGTCTTTGGAAAACATAATTTCTTTTGTCTTTCTGTGGACTTTCAGGTTAAGTGTAATCCTTTGCAGATATGCATATTTTTAGCAACAAACAACTTTTTAGTGGTATTTTTTTGTGTGGCCTGGATGTATGTATCTGTAGAATAAATTACCAGCAAAAGGATTGCTAGATCAAAGGATTCCATACCTTTAAAATAGTAAGAGATGTCAAATTACCTTCCTAAATGGCTGCTATTTCTTACTCTTACCCTAGCAGAGGTTATTTTTAGCCTTTTGTAGGTCTCATTAGTGAAAAGTACAGTGTTTTTTAAGGAGTTGCATATCTTTTCCTTATTAATACTTTTTTGTGTATTAATCCTTTTGTCTGGCATATGCATTGCTCATATCTTTACTTTTTTGTGTTCTGCCTTTGCGTCTCTATATCTGTGCATATATCTGTATCTTTATAATTGTACCTGCATCTCTATGTATCTGAGGTGTTATAAATAGCCAGACTGTGTGCCTAAGCTAAGAATACAAATACAAAATGCATGCCAAAGTTTCGGATTTTGACACATTATATTAATTTTTTTAATACTTTATCTTTCTTCTTTGCTACTCTTAATTTAAATAATCGTAATTTACCCATGAAAAGGTCAAAGAAAAAATTTTCATTGTGGTAAAATTCATATAACAAATTCACCATTTTAAAGTATAGATAATTCTTACATTATGTTTTATATGGGAGATTGGATGTGTCCATTTAATACATGTTAAAAGCTGTAATGCGGACTGTGGAAATCATGATTGAATGAGGAATTTCATTAGAAATAAATATCATCAATGACTCTAGTAAGTTGGAGTCAAGAGTATACTATTCATTTTATTCTAGAAAACCTTTACAAGAAAGTTTGAATAAGATGATTATCAGATTAATTAAATTAAAAATGTAGGCCAGGCATGGTGGCTCATGCCTGTAATACCAGCACTTTGGAAGGCCAAAGCAGGCATATAGCTTGAGCCCAGGAGTTTGAGACTAGCCTGGGCTACATGGCGAAACTCTATCCTACAAAAAATATAAAAATTAGCTGGGCATAGTGGCCTGTGCCTGTAGTCCCAGCTACTCAGGAGGCTGAGGTGGAAGAAGAAATTGAGTCCAGGAGGTCAAGGTTTCAGTGAGTTGTGATCACACCACCAAACTCCAGCCTGGGTGACAGGAGGAGACCGTGTCTCAAAAAAAAAAAAAAAAAAAAAGTATATGTAAGTTGTTTTGATGAGTGTGAAAGAATAACTAACTCTTGCTACAGCATTCTTTTCAGCAGAAACTTTATTATAAAAATATCACAGAGCAGTCGTGCCTGTCACTGAATAAGTAATCTGTGTCAAAGATGAGTGGTAAACTAAATACAACTAAACTTTCTATTAATATGCATAGTGGTCATTGGTTACATATTTATTGAAACTTTTGTCTTCAACTGCCAGTATGGCAATAACTAATTAAAAACTTTTATTGAAAGCTGTCACAACAGTTTTGGCTTTATAAAAGCATAATATTACACAGTGGCAATTTCAAATACTTTTGAGACTTCAAATGTTTTACTAAATTGAGTTTATATTGAGAATCTTAAATGAAAGTTGAAGTATCCAAAACACTTTTATTCAGGTTGGAATTAAGAAAAGTTCGTTGTAAGCAACATTCTTATGTTATCTGACAATTGCATGAAGATTCTGGTCTTTATTCAAGCTTTTGGTTACTGATACAAACTCCTGATTTCAGAGTTGTTTATAGCCTTTCCATATGCCACATACAGATGTACATTCATACATCTGTACATACATGTGTATACACTCTCTTGCCCCGAGAAAAGATGAAATCTTTCAGACTTATAATATATGCTACATTAATGTAAGACTCTTTAATCATGTCTACATTTCAGTTTATGATAAAAAATATATTTAACATTCCAATATTTTATTTAGAACAATAATAGTGAAAATCGGCTTTTAAACCTGGATATTGTTTACATTATGTGCAGTTACTATCAGGATTCTAAATCTACAGGTGTTTGACTTCCAGCTTAATCTTTTTATTTCACAATAGAGAACTTCTTAAAATCTAGCATGTCCAGAATGAGTAGTTCCTCATGAGGCTCAATTTTTAAAAATAGAGTTAAAGCAAGGAAGGAAGGCATTAATTTTCATGTTGAAAATATTTCTAGAAGGAACGTTTCCTCATATGGTCCAACCATTAAATACAGGTGAAATAAGCCAAAAAAGAGAAGCTGATTTTTTTGCGGCAATAAAGTAGCTGAAGAAATGACTCAAGGCACTTTCATGTATAAATACATTTTTTTGTTTTTTCTTACATCTCGATATATTTTGATAAGCTGAATAATTTCTATAATCAAATTATTTATTTTAATCTAGTTTATGAATGATCTGCATTACATGTTCATTTTTTTATTATAGCAGTCAGTATAATCTAATGAGAACACTTTTGGCCCTAACAGAAACAGAATTCTGTTCTTGGATCTGGCTTTGTATGTAACACCAAGTACGTCATTTCTCCTCCATATGTACCTCATTTACTGCAATGTTTCTGTTACATTTCAGACTTTCATATGGTGGGTAGTATCTGTAGCCTGGAAGAACGGTTAGCAAATACACTAATTGCACTTTTGTGGTATGGTCTATTCTCCAGGCTTACTATTTATTGATTTAATTGATGCCTGCTGCTTAATCAGAGGTTTTACCCACATGGAACTATTTGATAAGCTTGGCATAAAATGCAAGATCTGTAAAATGTAAACAATGTTCATATTATAAGGACCTATAATCAAACCAACCCTCTAAGTTATTTGAAAATAGTGCAGCTGCATGAGAAGTAGTTTTCTATTTGATCTTTTGCTATGGAATTGTAAAAATACTGTCTTTACTGTGACATCCACATGCTAATATTTGTTATGATAGATCATCTCTTTTTCTTTCTCCTTTTGCTGTCACTTCTCCCACCTTCCTACTATTTTGCCTTACCCTGCTCCCTTCATGGTTATCTTATTCTGGTTCCTTATTTCTCTCACTGAATATCTTATTCTTCTAACTTTTTTCTGATTTTCTTAATTCTGACTGTCTTTCCTTGGACTAATCTGAATCAGACCATACCAAGTATACTGAAATAATATACTGAAAATATACTGAAATATACTGAATATACTGAAAATAATAGACTGAAATAATATACTGGAAATACAGCTGGAAATAATCTTGTAGCTTTTGCATTCTTTGGGCACCACAGTTTGGGAAATATGGATTGTATGCCTTTGTAGGCAGGTTCTGTTCAGGATATTTCTTAGGTCTTTTTCTGTTCTATTTTTGGCAGATGGTAGTTCCTTGAGAGAAATTATAAGTTTTAATATACGTTTACTTCAAGACCTAGAAAGTTGTATATTGTTAGCACTTTTTAAACAGTGTTTATACAGCTACTATAGTAGAATCATCTGTTGGAGAATAGAGAGTAAAATGTAAATGTAATGAATGGGGCCGTTAATTTCTCCTATTCATCCCAAACAGTCCTTAGAAAAGACATTGAATTTACTGGCGAGTTGTGGAAAAGGTGCTGAACTTCAGCCCTAAATCAGAGCATATAGTCAAATATCATTTTATTTAATACAAAGAAAAGAATTAGAACAGATACATCCTTTTACCTTTTTTTGTTTTCTGGGATTATTTATCATAGTTTTAGATGTCATTAGGAGGTAGAACTTTTAAAGGGGTCTGGGATGCCAATTTCTAAAGCAATTTTACAGTAGAAGTTATTAAAATTAAAAAGTTATCTGGAATAACAGGTTGATACGTTCTTCCATATTAAATAGTTGGTGTTTTCCATCTTCAATGTGGCAGTCATCATGTTTCTTTTGGATTTTCTGACATTTTGGAGCTTAAAGTGATATACTTTATGTTTGTGTGTGTGTGTTGTATTTAACTGTTATTTAGCATGTAAATTTAAATGGCTTTGAGAATTTGTCACTGACTTTGTAATATCCTTCAATATATTTGTAGACAACAATGAAGTATTAAGAACCCAAAGCTGAAAATCATTTAGGAGAAAGACACAGATTGTGAAGTTAGATAAACATTTGTCTTCAATATTACTTATATATATTTAATATTATAATTTTTAAGTTGGGAGTGGAGTTGTTTGTTTTTTCTTTGCTATTTTAATTGTGTATTTTAACAGGAAACCACTTAATGGGTATGAACAGAGTTAAAAGAATCAAATATTTTTATTTTAAACATGATTTTTTTCATTTTACTTTTTCTTATGTATTGCTCTTAAAGTGTCTGTATTCCATTCCCTCAAAGATTTCTCCTTATGCATAAAGTTATGTACAGATCCACAGTGTATTCATGAATCTCCTTCTTTTGTTACAGTTAATCAGGCAGCAAAAGAAGACACCGTGGTTTTGAAGATTGGCTCTGTTGCCATGGCTCCCCAGGCTGACAATCCCCTTGGCAGATCTGTCCTTAGGAAAGATATTTACCAGTAAGTTTATTTTCTTATGTCCAATCTTGCAACAATTTTCATCCTGCAAAGACGTACAGTGATCAATAACTTACTTACTGTGGCCTGTAGAAATATTTCTCATTCAGGATCTTTTGATATTTAAAACCAGGTTTTTCTGATTTTCTTCAGTTGTGGGTTTTTTAATTCATTCAGACAAATCAAGTATTTCTGTGAAGTGTTGATGAATAACAGAATGTAAGTACTAAGTCACCGTAAAACTGAAGAAACATAGTTTGGAAAATTTTAGCAGATGTCAAATTTGACCAAATCTCTAATCACATAAGAAAACGAGGTCCTCTGTAGAACCACCACATCCTACTGTAGTCATGTTGTATCAAAGTGAAACATTTTATTAATTTAAGTGAAAGCTATTATTTGAAATGTAGGAATGTGGATGTCATATGGATCAAAGCTGTAAAGAAAAGCAAACTTCTAAAGAGAAATTTCACAGTAAACACTTTCTGTGAAAATGCTATGCTCTGGATTTTGTCACTGAGTATTTGCAAACCACACCAAGCATATATGGACAACTAAACTGGTGAACATATGTAATCAACATGATAAAAATAATATATGATTCATACTGAAGTTGGCACTGCTGCCAGACAGAAAAATACAGTTGCAAATAATACCAAGTGAGAAAAGTCACAGAAATACAGATGAACAAGTGTCTTATTCTTCTTGCTGGTCTGTTTTTCAGATGATGTTGTCTCTTCTAAAAAATAAATTCCTACTGCTCTCCAGTAAATGTTACTGCTAAGAAAAGATTCTAATTTGGTGATACATTTACCCTTTAGAGGGTGATGGCTATTTTTTATTTAAATAGATCTAGGAACTTCATTTCTTAGATTTCTCTGATATTTGAGTTATAATTTTTTCCTTTGACTTATGTATGTATGATCTCTTCCTTGTATTAATTTTTTGGGTATTTAATAGTATTCATCCCTTAAATAAGTTTTCATGTAGCTAACTTATATATAATCTTAGGATTCCAGAGCTGAAAGGGGCTTTAGGAATTATCTAACTCAACTTCCCTATTTTACAGATTAGGAAACTGAATAACTAGAAGAATACTGTAGTTGTCCCTGGTGAAACAGTAATAGAGCCAAGGTTACAATTCCTATCTTTCGACTCCCTTAGGATCTAGGGAAATGATTTAATAGAATATAAATTATAGATGAGAATACTTTAATTTTCTAACATTTGGAAATTCTTCCAGATGTCTTTATCTTTTCTACTTCAGAAGTAAGTGGTCCTAAAATAGAGACCTACTTTACTTTTGGTGAAAGAAATCTAGGTTATATTAAGAGATCCTATCACCATCAGTAAAGTGAACCACTGGGATAATTCCTTTCCTCGTGTACCCTTTCCACTTTCTGGCTTTTGCATGAGTTGTATTTTTACTTACTGGGAACAGTTGTGTCAAATTGTTTTTTTAGGGTTTCCTTCTGTGTGCCTTGCGGCTTCTTTTCAGTCATCTTTACTGGTCTTACTCTTAAACAATCTCTTTGATATTAGTATTTCTTAGGGTCTTCCTTTTATTCTTTTTTTTGCCCAACTCTTCTTGGGTGAGGCTGTCTGCTCCTTTGGCTCAGGACAACTTGAATTCCAAGCATGTTGGGTAACTTGGGTTGCCTCTGTAGACCAAGGTTAGCAATATGTGTTAGAATGTCAAACGTAAAATTCTAGATGCTGGATGGCAAACTCAACCTAATAATTTTTCTTTGAACGCTCACATTCAAGTCATTTCTAAATAGACAAACTAACAAAAGGTGTTCACATAAGAGTTTATCAAAAATGTTTCAAGAGCTCAGTGAAATGCTGTATCATCAATATCAAAGGAGTAACAGCAGAATTAGAAACCACTTTTGAGTGAGGTAATCAGAGTGGAAGTAGCTCAGTTAGAATAAAAGTGAATACACAAAGCAAAAGACCCTGCATACTAGGGCTGATTTTATTATTCCTATGATTTTGTTAACCATAAAATCTCAGTGAACTAGATGCAAAAGTCCACATATTATATGATTCCATTTATATGAAATGTCCAGAATAGACAAACTCAGAGAGACAGAAAGGTTGCCAGGGCCTGCTTGTGAAAGGGGAAGGAAGAGTGGGAAAGGACTTTGTCTTGTGGCTTGGGTGCCAGCTCATCCTCAGTAGAACAGAGCACCGAGTAGGTTCCTAAGGTTTCTGACTCCAGGCCCTGGCTCCTGGACAGCATCTCTTGATGCACTTGGGAGCAGGGGAACTCACCACTCTGAAGGGAAGGACTCAAGCCTGGTTAATTGCAGAGCCCTAGGGCCTTGAATGAACACAGGCCATACCCAGGCAGTGGTTACCACGGTTGTTGGGTGAGACCCAGTGCTGTGCTGGCTTCAAGTCTGACCCAGCGCAGTCCCAGTGGTGGTGGCAGCCACAGTGCTTGTGTCACGCATACACACACATCCCTTCCACAGCTCCAGGCAGCTCAGCACAGAGAGGCTGTGTTTGTTTGGGAGAAAGTAAGGGAAGAGAGCAAAAGTCTTTGCCTGGTAATTCAGAGAATTCTCTGGATCTTATCCAAGACTACCAAGGTGGCACCTCTACCAGTCTGCAAGAGCCACAGTGTTACTGGGCTTGGGTTACTCCCTAATGCAGGTATGGCTGCAATGACCAAAAACTTAGATCACAACACCCAAGCTTCTTCAAATAACTGGAATTCTTTCCCTAGAAATATGGGTACAAACAAGCCCAGACCACAAAGACTACAGTAAATACTTAACTCTTAAAATGCCCAGACACCGATAAACATTTGTAAGCATCAAAACCATTGAGGAATATATGAGCTCACCAAACAAACTAAATAAGGTACCAGGGACCAATCCTGGATAGACAGAGATATGTGACCTTTCAGACAGAGAATTCAAAATAGCCATTTTGAGGAAATTGAAAGAAATTCAAAATAATAGAGAAGGAATTCAGAATTATATCAGATAAATTTAACAAAGAGA
Source organism: Theropithecus gelada (assembly GCF_003255815.1). Classification (NCBI taxonomy): domain Eukaryota; kingdom Metazoa; phylum Chordata; class Mammalia; order Primates; family Cercopithecidae; genus Theropithecus; species Theropithecus gelada. The sequence continues at coordinate 101,826,056 of NC_037676.1, forward strand.
TTGAAATCATTTAAAAGAATCAAGTAGAAATTCAGGAGTTGAAAAATACAATTAACATACAAATGCATCAGAATCTAACAGCAAAATTGATCAAGCAGAAGAATTAGTAAGCTTGAAGACAGGCTGTTTGAAAATATACAATCAGAGGAGACAAAAAAAAAGAATGAAGTACACCTACAAGGTCTATAAAATAGCCTCAAAAGGGCATAGCTAAGAGTTATTGGCCTTAAAGACAGGTAGAGAGAGTGATAGGAGTAGAAAGTTCATTCAAAGGGTTATAATAGCAGAGAACTTCTTAAACCTAGAGAAAGGTATCAATTCAAGTAAAGGTTGTAGAATACAAAGCAGATATAACCCAAGGAAGACTACCTCAAGGCATTTAATCATGAAACTCCCAAAGGTCAAGGATAAAAAAGGATCCTAAAAGAAGCAAGCAAAAGAACCAAATAACATACAATGGAGTCAGGTATAGTGGCTTGTGCCTGGGATCCCAACCCTTTGGAAAGCTTTAGGTGGGAGGATTGCTTGAGCCTGGGAGTTCGAGACCAGCATGGGCAACATGATGAGACTTCATCTCTGTAAAGAAATTTAAAAATTAGTCGGGTGTGGTGGCATACGCCTGTAGTCCCAGCTGTTCTGTAATCTGAGGTGGGAGAATCACTTGAGCACAGGAGGTTGAGGCTGTAGTGAGCTGTGATTATACCCCTACGCTCCAACCTGGGGGACAGAGAGAGACCCTGTCTCCAAAAACAAACAAAAACCATACAACTGAGCTCCAGTATGTCTGGCAGCAGACTTTTCGATGGAAACCTTACAGTCCAGGAGAGAGTGATATGACATATTTAAAGTGCTGAAGGAAGAAAAGTTGTATCCTAGAATTGTATATGCAGTGAAAATATCCTTCAAACGTGTTGTAGCAGAAATTAAGGCTTTCTCAAACAAAAGCTGAAAGATTTGATCAACATGAGACCTGTCCTACAAGAAATGCTAAAGGGATTCAGTTCTTCAATCTGAAAGAAAAGGACATTAATGAGCAATGAGAAGTCATCTGAAGGTACAGAACTCACTGGTAATAGTAAGTACCCAGGAAAACTCAGAATATTATAATACTGTAATTGTGGTATGTAAACTACTCATATATTGAGTAGAGAGACTAAAAGATGAACTGATTAAAAATAATACATAGACAGTACAATAAGATATAAATAGAAACAACAAAAAGTTAAAAAGTGGGAGGACAAAGTTAAAGCATAGAGTTTTTATTTTTTCTTTGCCTGTTTGTTTATGCAGTTAGTGTTGTCATCAGTTTAAAATAATGGCGTATATTAAATTTGAAAAACAGAAAACTCCTAGGGAACATGGTACTATTCTTTGAATACCTAGCTGATAATGTATCATAGGAAGTAGTTCATTCCTTCCAAAGCTAAGAACAGACCTAGGATCATTCAGTCAGTGAATGTTACAATGACACTAATTGCAGCTCAATAGAATGAAAATCTTTCAGATTATAAAAGTCTAATAATAAATGGGGCTTTTTGTTCTTACTCATTTAACAATTATTTTCGGGGAGCCTATTGTACATCAGGCACTATTCTAGATACTGGGTGTATGTCAGTTTACAAAAGAAAGAAAAATCCCTGTGCTCATAGAACTTACATTCTAATGGGAGAGAGAATTACAAGCTAATAAATAGAGCATAGGGTATACTAGAATTTAATAAGTGACATGGAGACAAAGCTGGGAAGGGAAAAAGAAATGGAGAGTTAGAGGTGGACAGCCTGGCTTAGTCAGAAGACGCCTCACTGAGAAATTGCAAGGCTCCTGAAGCAGGAAGAAGTAAGAGAAGCCCCTGGTGGCTGGAGCATTGTATGCCGGGCGAATTTAGCAGGCTGTCAGGAAAACAACCTTATAGAGGAGCCATATAGGTCATTGTGTGGACTTTGGCTATTAGTTTGAGTGAGACATGGTTGTGGGGGAAGAATTATCCACACATGCAAAATTTTGAAACATGTAATGCTTTTGTTATTTACTAAATATCTGCTTCAGAAAGAAATGGGGGGGATCACCAGAAGGGACTAGAGATATACATTTAAAAAGAGGTTAAATCTACATTTGAAAATAAAGGGAGTCACAATTCAGAACAAATGGAAGTGTAACATTCAACCCTAAAAGAATCATGTTATGAATTATTAATATTTTTGCTACTTGAGTTAACTGAATATATAATATGAATTTCTTTCACTTATTGGGGAGTTGATTTTGTCATCAAATGGAAAGGTTTCAGAGAGTTTGAGCAGAGAAGTGACATGATTCTTTTTATACTTAAGCAGATTACTCAGGCAAGGAAAGGCAAGGGAAAGGGAAAAGCTATTGCTCTAATCTTGGAAGAAGATAGTGGCGACTTGGGCAAAGTTAGTAGTGTGGAAGTGGTGAGAAGTAGTCAGATTCTGGAGATGTTTGAGAGGTAGAGCCATGAGAATTTGCACATAGGGTTTGAGAAAAAGAATACAAAGATAATTCAGTTATATATGGCCTAAACAACTGGGAGGATGAAAATTAACTGAAGAAGGAAAACTGTAGGAAGATTTATTTTTGGAGAATTGAGTGAGTGGAGATTAGGAGTTTATTTTTGAAAACGTTGACTATCTCAGGAGTTAATGAGCTCCCCATTTCTGATGTAGCAGAGACTAATAAGCCACATACAAGGCTTAAAAGGGAAAATGATTTATGTCAAATTAAACCAGTGATTCCTAAATTTATTGTGTTTCCAAATCACTTGAGGATCTTGATAAAATGCAGATTTTGACTAAAAAGGTATTGTTTGAGGCCTAAAATTTTACATTTCTTCTAGGCTCCTGGGTGACTGGGTGTGATAGCGTTACTGGGTGATACTGATATGCCACTTCAGAGGCTACACCCTTTGTAGGAGATGATTAAATCCATTTTTTTACAAACCTTTTAAACTGAGATCATTTAAAAAAATTTTTTTAAATGAATACTAACAACTTTTAATGCTAAAAATCAAAACATCATGAAAGGTTCTGTGAGAAACATTAAATATCCTCCATTCTCAGTCTTTCCCACTCCATATCCGAGGTTGCTCTCAGTGGATTCTTTTTATAACATCAAAATTTTTGTAAACTTTTAGTTGATAGTGGTTAACTTTTGGAATCTGTGACTGAGAAAATGTAAAATAATAAAACACTTCTGTTAACTAACACGTTATATGAATTTGTACTTTACTACTCTCAAAAGCATCTGATCCACTAGAAAACAACAGAACATACGTAACATGTTATTTATTCAGTGACTATGCAATGTGTAGCCCAGGTATGTATTGTCATTGGCCCTCCCATAACCTTTACCTTCTTTACTTGCCTCCTCCTTGCCTGATAATCTACCTGGTTTGTAACTGCCAGCTCCTCGATAGGATGATCTCTGTTTCCTTTAAACTCAATCTGAGATTCTCCTGTTCTGTGATGTGTTCAACCATATCCCTGATTTATACCATAGTCCTGAAGCACTGTCTGACCTGAAGTTGTTTTTTTATCTTACACGACCCCTTCTCCTGAGAAATTTTTCAAGTCCTTGTCTCAAGCCAAAAAAGAAGCAGGAAACAGTTAAGTAAGATGTTATAAAGGCAGATTTTTAAAAATTACCCATGGTGAAAGTGTTTTTTCATAGGCTGATTAGAGATTATAAACAAACAAGGTGAAAATATTTAAATATTATAACTTAAGCATATTAATGATTTAATAAATTGTCTGGTCCGAGTGAAGTGATGTTTACAACTAATTGATCATGACCAGTTACAGATTTCTTCGTTTCTTCTCCACTTCCACTGCTTCACTTGACTAGCCTTAAAAAAAAAAAGTTAATAAACTTGATTACATTTCTCTTATATAAATGACATATATTTCTTAGAAGCTTTATGTTGTGCAGTATGCTGGTGTATCCTCTATACCTTATTAACTATAGTTTGTATGGTTGTTTCTATTAAATATATTTAATGTTTCTATTAAATATTTCTATGAAATAATGAAAACAAGTCTCAGAACCTTGAGCCATGTTATGCTATAATTGCTCTAGAAGAATTACACTGGATTTATATTATTTATACTTTCTACGTCTTTTCTGAAAATTTCATTTTCTCTGATTCTGAATACTGTAAGTAGTTTGACTTGATTTTCATGGTTTTTAATGATTTTCTAAAAATAGCTTTTATTATAAGAAATAGAATACTATTACTAATTACTAGTTACTAATACAATAGGGATCTTTGAGACATTTATGCCCTTCGTTTGTATGCATTCATTTATTACTTTAATTCATTTATTTATTAAATATACATTGATTAATATTTGCAGCTATTCAACAGACATTGAGTGTTTATGATGACTAGACACCGATAGTAGATACATATTTTTGACTGGAACGATTGGTACTGTATGACTTCACGGAACTCAAGACTTCAACTACATTATCTTACATTGTAATTTTGATAGGTTCCATATCATAATAATTGCATGCTTTGTCTATAATACCTCCCAAAATGCCTAGGTTGATGAAATAAGTGAAATTAGAAGTTTTGAACTTGCACCCTAAACTTTTTTCATGGTCTCATTTTTATCATTAAGTATCCTTACAGCATTGTATCCTATCTTCCGAAAATTAGTATAAGAAGAAAGCGTGATCCCAGAAGTTCCATCTAGATTCGCAGTTTTCACAGAAAGGAATAGAGAAAAGTGTTCGTAAATTTCATTCAAGTTTTTTTCTTTTTAGAAGTAGTAGAGAGAATAGAACTATTACCATTAATTATTCATGAGTATATTTAAGTAATACTTTTCAGTAAATTTTAATGGTCTTTTTTTCAAATTCTGTTTATATCCTGTTTTTTAAAAATATTGATTCTTTAAAAATTTAGCTTATGATTTAGTCTTCTGATTTTGAAATTAAAATAAGAAAAGGTAAAATAACATTTTAAAATTTTATAAATAAATTTTCAGAATGATACCTTTTTTGAAAGTACATCTATCTTTATTTTAATAAACCTATATAACTAAAACATGTAAATTTTTTTAAATAAAAAGATAATCTTGTTTATTTTTTAAAAATCAAGTAACGCCAAAGTGTATGCAGCTCTTCTCCTTGCCAGGGCTTATTCTGAATGGTAACCACCTCTTTACTCCGTGGCCACTGTTAGATCAACACTCACAGACCGTTTGTCTCTATGCGTGTGTGTCTGTCTGTCTTAAGTAATGGAATTGTACTCTACATAGTATTCTTTAACTTGCTTGTGTTTAAACTCAATAATCTATTGTGGTCATCTTTCAGTGTCACCATATTTAGACTTGCCATCATACTGGTCTGTTTTTGAGCTGTTTTAGACAGCAAAGATAAAAAACCTCATGTAAACACTGCTTTCTGTTTTAAACCAAGAAAATATGCCTCACTATTAAAGTTCAATTAAAATTAAAAACTCTTATATACTATATTGTGACTGAGACTTCCCTGACCTCAAACTTTATTATACATTATAAAATGTAAAAGGGAAAAATGTTTCCTTCTGTGAAATAGTTACCAGGGCAATTCTTGAAGAACAAGTATATCAGCAAAAATAGGAAATTGAAATTATTATAGCTTATGTGTTCTTTGTTACCATTTGAATCACAAGGGCAAAGTAATTCACAATTCAACACTGCTATGTGAATTAAAATATCACAGGTGTTTGGGCTTTAACAAACCACTCTGAAACATCGTTTATCAACTCTCTGCTCAACACCTGTCATAGTGTTCAGTTTTTAACATGACAAAATCCTTGTCTTTTAACCCAAAATGCATCTTACTCTCTGATCTGACCTTATCCTGTACTTTAAATCTTACCACTAGTTGCTTCTTTACATAAGACACTTGTTCAAGTTAAATATTTTGTCTAATCCAATAATGCTTATTATGTACCTTTCTGTGGCTCTTGTTTATGTATGCATTTTCGACTTTCTTGAAATATAGCTATCTTCCAGTTTAGCCTTTCAGGGTTTTTGTTATGAAGAACTTTACATTAATGGGGGTTTGAATCCTTTAAAAATGTTTTCTCTTTGATGTTCAACACTATTTTTAATTTTTAAAAATCCTTAAGAATCACATGTATTTTTTAATGTCTCAGTTAAATCTTGCTTTCTTTTTGAAATTTTTCATAATCTTTTTCTTGAAAGTAACGTCTCCTTTCTTTGGCCTTCTACAGCAATGGCTGACCTACCTTTATGCAATTATAATAAAATAATAGTAATAGTAACAGCAGTAGGCTGAGTATGGTGGCTGATGCCTGTAATCCCAGCACTTTGGGAGGCCGAGGTGGGCGGATCGCCTGAGGTCAGGAGTTTGAGACCAGCCTGGCCAACATAGTGAAACCCTATTTCTACTAAAAATACAAAAACTTGCCAGGTATGGTGGCAGGCACCTGTAATTCCAGCTACTTGGGAGGCTGAGGCAGGAGAACCACTTGAACCCGGGAGGTGGAGGTTGCAGTGAGCCGAGATCACACCACTGCACTCCAGCCTGGGCAATAGAGTGAGACTCTGTCTCAAAAAAAAAAAAAAAAAAAAAAACCAGTAGCAACAGTAGTAATAGCTAACATCTACTGAGTGCTTCCTTTGTGTCAAGTATTGCTTTCAATGCAATGCCTACATCTCGGTTGAGCCTTATAATAATCTCATGAGTCAGGTATTACGATTATCTGTATTTTAGAAATAAAATATTCAGTCTGTAGACATTCAGTAGTTTCTCCTAGGCCACACATAATAAGTGACAGAACCAGGACTGTCAGTTCCATTGCTCATGCACTTTACCACTACATCTCGCTGCCTGTATCTGAGTTTCCTGTAAGACATACCAGCTTTAGTTTAACCAGGTTATTTATAATCAGTCTATAGCATGAAGTTTGAAACTTATTTTTGAAGTTTCAAATTTATGTTCCATTAAATTTTGTTATTATTTAAATGTTGCAAAAAACTAGTAAGTACCATTTTTAGTGTATTCTCCTTGTGTTCCTTAGAATAGTCTCGGCTAGAATGAACTTATTATAACCTTAAAACTACAATTTATAATAAAATCATTTATAATCCCAGTGTTTGAGCTCTTTGATACTTGAAGGTACTTGAACATACAATCCATTTTAAGAGAATTTTAATCAGAATGTGCTTAATACTGCATTTATTCTACAAATATAGCTCCCTAGGTAATGATTTTGATTGCCATCAAGGTTTTTCCCACGTCTCTTATGAGCTCTGAGATGAGTAATGACCAGATAAATATTTACATAGATGTATCTGATTAACAAAGTCAATGTATTTTGTGGCTGTTATTTATAGGAAATATTTAAAAGTCATTATAAAACAGAAGCGTTATGAATAGTTTCTCTTTTCCCCTAGTAAAATTTAGTTATTAATCTAGTTGTCTCAAAATTATGAAAGAAAAAGAGATGTTAAAACTTTTGTTAAACGTCTCTCTTCCTCCCATTGTATACTTACACGTCAGTATTTTTATAAATTGTGATGAAAAAATATTGGTTTTATTTTAAAACAATGACTTCACATGCATTTCTTATATACCAAAATTACAGCAAAGTTGACTAAGTATGTTATGAAGGCGTCTAGTAACTTAGATTTTTTTCTTTCCACTAATCTTGTGCAATTGAGAAATACTGTATTCAAGCTACATATCTGAATATAGAGTTTATAGAATTAGATATATAAACTTGGAAGTCATCTAACATTATATGTCGACCACCTATTTCATTGCTCTGTCATATTTTATAAAATATTAACAAAAGCTCTTCATACCTATTCAAATAGATTTTTAAAATAGTGATTGTAACATAATTTACCTCATACTTTTTTCAGGAGTATTTCATTTGTTATAACAGAACTTTAAAATATTTAAAGCAGAGCTTTTTACTTTGGAGGTATTTTTAACTAAAAAGTTTTTTAACTTTCATCTTTAACTTGAGAGAAGTATATTCTTCTTGTAATTGGACATTTGTGAACTTCTGCATACCAGTTTTTGTTCATGCCATAAATATTTGTGGGTTTTCTGAAGTTCCTTCTGGGATTTTATCTTTGACTAATTTATTCCATAGCTCCTTTTTAAACATTGTCAATTGTGAGGTTTTTCAACCTTTTTAAAATTTTTTGCAGACTTTTGCTAATCCTTTTTAGTGCATTCAGTACTAATAGATTTGATTCTGATATGGGTTTTAGCTTTTCTTCATGGATAATTTCATTCTCTTAAACAAATCTACAAGCATTATATGAAAACTGCGTAGTAATTTTGGCAAACTTTTGAAAGACATCTTTTATAAGTAAGACTTCTGACAGGTGTACCCTGTTCTGTAGCAGTTTAATCCATGAAATTTTACCTTTAAAGAATTACAAAAGGTAGTGAGCTGATTTGCATTTCACCCTTAGAAGACATGCGTTAGTAAAATTCTTCCAGAAATATATACAGATTTTTTTTCCATCTGCTTATTGCTTTTTTTGTGAGCAACTTTTGCAAGTGTTTGCTCTGTTTCTTACTGTGAGTCTGATAACACACCCTCAGCCACAGAGTGAGAAAATATGCTTTGTTTTTAACATAGTTGATGAAAAATTAACTTTAATTATAAAAATTCACTTTCTTTCATTGTATTTTATTGTATTTTTGTGTTAAATATGCTATTGGCTGAATTTTAATAGCATAAATATTTAACACAAAAATACTTCTTCAGCAGAAATTTACTGTTTTATATAACTTAGCAGAAATATTTTTTTAAATTAATATAAAATGTTTTTTTAATTTTTTAAATGCATAATCAATCTACTGAGGTTTTGTTTGTTTGTTTGTTTGTTTTTGAGATGGAGTCTCACTCCGTCGTCGCCCAGGCTGGAGTGCAGTGGGGCAATCTTGGCTTACTGCAGCCTCCACCTCCCGGGTTCAAGCGATTCTCCTGCCTCAGCCTCCCAGGTAGCTGGAATTACAGGCACACACCACCACACCTGGCTAATTTTTGTATTTTTAGTAGAGACAGGGTTTTACCATATTGGCCAGGCTGACCTCAGACTCCTGACTTCAGGTGATCCGCCCACCTTGGCCTCCTAAAGTGCTAGGATTACAGGCATGAGCTGCCGTGCCTGACCAATTTACTGAGATTTTTAAAATCATAGTTTACAGAACATTAAGTATCTTATTGAAGGTTTTAAATAAATTGACCTTGAGGAACTACCAGGTGATCCAAAATACAGATATTTGCAAGTGACATAATTGTTTCATACATTAAAATCTTGACAGTATCTTTAAAATAATTTTTGAACTCCAAATTCATTTCTCCTGTTATGTATATACTCTTGACAAATTTTCAAATGGTCATTCTGACTTTTCGTAGGGTTAATGTTCCCAATATGAAGGAACATTAGATTAATGTGACCAATGAAATTCATGGTTGAGATTAACTAAATTTTTTATCTTGTTTTACACGTATACTTTAACAGTTGAAAATTGAGGAATATAACCAATAGAAAATCATAGACAAGATTAATATTCTTTTATTGAGCTTAACATCATTAACAATTATGTTTGTATGCTTCAACAAATTGTGTTTATTTTACAATAGGAAAACCATTCTTTTTTATGGACATGTTTATAATAGCCTTTCTTTATTCCTGATGAATGTACCTCAAGGTATGGCATCTCTACTTTATGTATCTTTGTGGTTTCTCCTAAAACCTAGCTTATCATCTTTAACGCTGAGCTGTATTTTCTAGATGCAGTGTTAAGATAAATTCTACAAATTCTCACAAAACTGTTTCCTCCTTCCTCTTCCCAACTTTTAATTTCTTCCTAATTCTCTTTATATAAAAAGCATTCTCAAAATAACTATTATTTTGGTTTTTGGCAAAGGTATGTTTCATATCTAGTGACATTATGACTCTAATCCTATAATGGTTAGTGTTGGTTTCAAATAATTCCCTTTTAGTAAGTCAGAGAGAGAGAGATTGGGATAGTAGGTATGTAAATTAACTTGCCTAAAAGCTTTGTTTGAAAATATTATTGGCAGAGTTTTAGTCCGTTGTGTTATTCAGCTGATCTAGTTGAAGGCTTTGGATTTACATTTCGCCCTCACCAAAATAAGTGCATCTTTTGTGGCTTCCTATAGCAGGATATAGGTTTCCATGAATATGTTTCTATTTACTGCCAAAAGCTACCTCAATAACAGTGTTGAAAATGACTAGAAGTTCTACCATCATAAATTTTGAAATGTTTTTTTAAATGTATTTACTTTTTTATTGTCATTTTTATACTTGTTTCTAGAAATTCATGTTAGAAAGAAGCTACAGAATAATAGAATGTTTGGGTTCCCATCATAACAGTTTTGTGTTATGAATTTGGAAAATCTATTTTATACTTCTTTCAAATACATTTTTGTTATATTAAGTACACTGGATATATAATATCTTACTATAACCATTCCTGATTGTGTACTTTCATTGAGGCACCAACATTATCATGTGAAATTATTATTTAAACATCTCTGAGTTTAAAGACAAGTGAGAGAAACCATAGGGTACCTTTAAAATGCATCTTTGGAACTTCTGGAATATGATGGCTGTTCACCATAACCACCGACATATAAGACAACTGTTTAAAATATAATAAAACATTGTGCTTCTGTCTTAAGTGTCCAATGTAAAGGAAGAATTGCATTTTTCTCATTAATGACAAAGATCAAATATTGTAACAAAAGAGTAACCTGCAAGTTTATTCCTATAGCTATTCTTATAGTATAACCTGCACATCATCATAAAAGGCTTGAACAGAATGGATGGATGGATAGATTTTTCAAAAAAATCTTTGACCAACTTCAAGTGTGAGAAACCTGTAAATGTGAGAAGCAGTGTTGGCTTTGTAGTTACAATTTCAGAACTATCCATTTTACCCTTTGTTGACTAGTGTCCATTTTCAGCCAGCCCCCTCATACCCCCTAAACCAAAATAGAAGCTAACTAAAAAGAAAATTAAGAAGCAAGCATCTATGAATTCATTTAATGTGTACAATTAATAATAAATTACCTCTACACATTGTATGAGAACACTTACTAAGCCCTGGTAAAATAAAATGCTGTTACCAAAAAAAATCCTAATAATTTTTACATGAAAGCAAGTAAATAATTATTTACCAAAACACCAATTTAATCAATAACTCTTAAATACATATGCTTACTTTATTTCATATTTTATTCTGTGTTCACTGAGGTTACTGTCCTAGAATAGACACTATAATTTTGCCTGTTTTATGTGCTAGAAATATTTATCGTGTTTGAAGAACTTCCATCCTGTGTGGTGTAGACAGATAGTTCCTCAATCTGAAACATTTTTCTTGCTCATCATTTCTAACATTGAACTTTGAGCAAAAACCAAATACCTGAAAAGCATTCTACATTGAGAAAGGTAATGAAAAATACAAACATGATCCTAAAAATAGGTAAAAAGTCAGTACATAGCTAATTATTTTTCTTTTTACTTTTTTCATTTTTTAAATTGAGTTAGAACTTACATATAGGAAAGTATATTTATCATTTATATACAGTTGAATGAAGTTTTACATATATATAGACATGTTACCACAATGCAGCACCCCAGAAACCTTCCTCATTCTTATTCTAGCCTGTATTTGGTAGTGCAAAGATAATCATTATTCTGACCTCTCTAACTATATATTAGGTTTGACATAACTAAATGTTATTATCAATGTTTAGATTGTGAAAACTTTTGTCTCAACATAGGTTGTCATCTGTAAATCTCCTTGACGTAATTTCTAAGTCAATGTCAGATCATATAATTCAAAATATAAATGATTTTAATCCGATTTTTTTTTTTTTTTTTTTTTTTTTTTTTTTTTTTGAGACGGAGGTTTGCTCTTTTTGCCCATAGTGGATTGCAATGGTGCGATCTTGGCTCACTGCAACCTCTGCCTCCCGGGTTCAAGTAATTCTCCTGCCTCAGACTCCCATGTAGCTGGGATTACAGGCGCATGTCACCATGCCCAGCTAATTTTGTGTTTTTAGTAGAGACGGGGTTTCACCATGTTGGCCAGGCTGGTCTTGAACTCCTCACCTCAGGAGATCTGCCTGCCTTGGCCTCCCAAAGGGCTGGGATTACAGGCGTGACCACCACACCCAGCCTGATTTTAATCAGAATTTAAAGCACGATTTTAAACTTTAATTTTAAACTTTAATATCAAATAATATATTATCCACTCTGGTATTTTCCATGTAAATCTCTGAATGCAACCATAAGGAAAAAAATTAAAAATCCGTATATGAAGATTAAACATTATAATTTATAACGTCTTCATTCATTAGATAAATTCCTAGCGTATACCCTAATAACTGGCTGTAGCATGAGCTTTTGAGCCAATTTCTATCAATTTCACTTAATACCATAGTTATTTAGTGAAAAATGTTACATACATATGTGTGTGGCATTTGTACAACATGGAGTGCATAGCTTCTGTAAAGGAAATAATGTTTTGTATCCTGGGAGCCCATTATCCTTTAACTGAATTGACTGTCATCCAAGTATGGGTTTGATAAACTGACACAACAGTGAAAAGAATCCCTGTCCCATGTCAGCTTATCGAACACACTGTGGACAGCATGTCTTTGGCATTAAACACATTCCCAGTCATTAAAGTTCTGAATAGAAGTCACGAAGCTTGCGTTCAGTGAGACACAACCTCAGTATTTCCAGGTGATTTTAAGAACACCTGATAAAACTGAGGTATAGTACCACTAAACTTTAAGAATTTTCCAAAAACTAGGGGGAAAAAATAACATGCATAGAGTTACTGAATTGCAGTGTTATTGTTCAGTTCGATGATAGAACATATATTAATGAGATATACAGAAAACTAATTAATATCTTGTCATTCTGGTAAACCATGTCAAATTGTGCTGTAAATATATTTATACTGTAGAGTAAAACAAAATCAAATATGTTTTGTTTTTTTAATCCTTGTTTTCATATAATAACAGATATCTACTTGGGAAAATTATCCATCAGTCTGAATCTCTCACTATTTTTTTTACAATTTCATTTATTTAATTTGAAAATGTCCATCATCAAAAATTTAGCAGCCTTTTTTGGAATACTGCACTAAAATCATTTGTAAATTGTCCAAGTTAAAGTATAGGCATGTTTGAAAAAGATTTTTAAAAATTTATTCTAGTGCTATAAATGTATTTGTGTGAAAAGCTAACTTCTAAGGTGATGTAGGTCAAAATGTTTACTTATAATAATACTTCATTTATACATCTCTATAACAAAAATAGTTACATCTATAACATTTATAGGTGAATTTGCCTGATTCTATATCATATACAATGTGAAAACATTTTTCAGGTTTGTTCTCCATAGTTTAACCCTCAAAGAAGACATTACATTATGCAGTTACAGTACCTTATCAGTGGAGCTCCACTTCTACGCTGCAAATGGAAATGTATTGCAACAGTGCTAAACAGAAGTTGCCCTCCTCTTTGGAGAAAATTGCAGTATCCAAGAGCTCTTTTTAACAAGGGACTACTTTTAAATGTGTCTGGTCACCTCAAAGGATATGTAGAGTGTTTCCTGCCAGTAGAATTAGAGGAAGGAAGCACCAGGCCAAAATGTTTGATGTGTGATGTACTGTAATTCTTTTCATGTGTTTGGTGGTGGCTTTTATATGATGATCAGTGTTCTGCTACTATTTGTGACCCTGGTGTGGTCCAGGTCATTAAAGTTCAACCTTCCTTAATGTATAGGGTCATTAACTATACCTAGCAGCATTATCGTAATTAAGGTACTGTTTTCTTTTAAACAAGTATGTCTCATTTTCATTAAAATATATCTCATAATTGGAAAATTGACCTAGTGATTGTGATTCTCATGAAAGAGATTATTCAACATTAGAGACCTGCTAGTACTAGCATTACTGTAGACAGATGCTCTTTAAGTTTCCTCACTTTACCTTGTAGTCCTTGTTTTTAAATCAGCGTTTTCTTCACACAATTACCTATGGGTATATAAAGTTCAAGATGGAAACTAGCTTTACATGGTAGTTTTCCTGGATGTTCTTAGATGCAATAAGAATTGACAAAATTGCTGTCAGAATATAATATACCTTTAATGAAACAAAATGTGATGATTATACATGTTCTTTGTTATTCTGAGATCACATATTCAGATATTGCTTTAAATTTTTAGGTTTTTAAATATTTACTCAGTTTAAAATATGTAAAAGTAGGTTCTTTATTCTTTCATATTTATCTTTCTATGCCCTCTAAATTTGCTTTTGGATTTTTTTTAAACTTTGATATCATTTGCTCATCCATTAGTCATTTAGCACTTGACAATGATAGTTCTAAAGGAATATATGCTCTGTTTTGGGATATGTGTGTGTGTCTGTGTCTTTGAGTGTGTGTGTTTGAGGGTTATTTATTTGAAGAGCCAGTTTCATCTTTTCCCTTCATGTTGAGTATCCAGATATTTTTGGTATTTGCCTTCTGTCTCTTTCAGTTCTGGTACTGGATATATCATTAATACATTAATTTGATAAGGCTAAATGCCTAAAGGATCTTCATGTGATAAAATAAGCTGTCTTTCCTCCATGCATAATGAATCAATTTTATGATCTCACTAACTGATTTCTTCAGAATAACTTGTGAATACCTACCATTTGCTAGCTATTTGCTAGATGTAAAGCTGCACTGGTGACAAAATTATTCATAATCTTTACCCTTCATGGAACATAGTTTAATTGACTTTATCATTATACTTAAAGTATATTAATTGATTTCTTGTAAACATCATTTTCTCTAGGCAAAGAAATATATGGCACATTTAGATTATAAAGGAAGAACTCACAGAATTTTTTTATGTCCTTAGTGTAGCAGTGTGGTGCCGGCATTTATTTTATTCCATAAGAAACTATTTCACCAGTTTTGTAAATTAAGCTATTGTCATCATTGCTTAACTCACTTTTCAAGTCACGGCTTAGGATATTAATATTTAAGATCTAAATGATCATGATTACATTGTAAGCATAATGAAGAACAATGTGAAAAATTTTTTTAAATAACTGAGGCCTTTCACCATTAATTTGTAAACAATTACTCATTTGGCCTTTAAAAAATAGGTACAGTAATTTTCTGCACATTCTTTTGCATTATCTCGCAACATATTAAAATACAGATATATAACATATATAATTCAGAAACATTAATATTGAGTAAGAATGATGTATGATTATTTTTGTATTTTATATTGTATTTTAATGTTAATGTGATTTACTAATGTCCATGAAATATGAATTGCAGACAGAGTATTTGGAGAAGGAATTATTGATACATAATAAAAATTAGGACAGTGCCATGGCTCATGCCTATAATTCCAGCATTTCGGGAGGCCAAGGTGGGAGTATTGCTTGAGGCCAGGTGCTTAATACCAGCCTGGTCAGCAAAACAAGACCCTGTCTCTACAAAAAATTAAAACATTAGCCAGGCACACACCTGTAGTCCCAGTTACTTGGGAGGCTGAGGCAGGAGGATCACTTGAACCCAGGAGTTCAAGATTGCAATGAGCTGTAATCTTGTGATTACGCAAGTGATCACGCCACTGCACTCCAACCTGGGCAACAGACATCGTTTCTGGAAAAAAAAATTAATTTTATATAATGAATAGATGCATTTAAATAAATTGGTAATGGAAAAGATCCCTGCAAATAAGTATTGATGCTGCCTTATTGGAAGTGTATTCTGTTTCTTTTTTTTCTTTTTTGTACCCTAAAACAGAAAAGGACTCATTTCTATAAGCATTTATATATATATATAGCATTCATATATAGCATTATATATAAATGCTTGTAGAAATAAATGAGTTATATAAATATATAAATTATATATACATATATATATATATTTTTTTTTTGAGAGCGAGTCTAGCTCTGTCGCCCAGGCTGCAGTGCAGTGGTGCGATCTCAGCTCAGTGCAAACTCCGCCTCCCGGGTTCATACCATTCTTCTGCCTCAGCCTCCTGAGTAGCTGGGACTACAGGCACCCACCACCATGCCCGGCTAATTTTTTGTATTTTTAGTAGAGATGAGGTTTCACCGTGTTTGCCAGGATGGTCTCCATCTCCTGACCTCATGATCCACCCACCTCAGCCTCCTAAAGTGCTGGGATTACAGGCATGAGCTACCGCACCCGGCCTGAGCATTTATATTTTTAAGGAATACTTTACAGAATTAATGAAAAAAGAGATCTAAAATTCATCACTAGCTAAATTGGAAGTCATTTTTATAGCGTCTCTTTAACAGCTAGCTGTTTGACCTCATTGTTCTCAGTTCATAAATTTTGTAGTGAATGCTTTTGCCTCAGCGCATACATATGCTAAGGCGTGAAGAATATCCTTTTTCACAACACTTTCATGTCTCAATTTTATTCATAGAATATTTCCTAGCTATTTCTTCACTTTTGACCATGTCATTTTTAAAACTAAATTTTTGAAATTGAAGTATTTATCAGTAAAATAATATTCTATATTATCTCAATCAGTTTCCTTTGTATTTTTTTTGAAAGATACAAAAGCTTTCTTGTTTTTGCATTTCTTTTGTAACCAAAATCTAAAAACTGTATAATTGTTCTGTGGATTTTTATTGTGGTTTTGAGTCCCTATTTCAAATAACTGTACTTTCATGTTTGAAATGTTTGTCTTTGCTATCACTCAGTGTTTTCTATTACAGGGTTATTTTCTTAAAATGTAGAGAGTCATGGTGTAGAAGCACAAATACTAAGATTAAATGCTTTTTTAGTCATTATTCTGCTTACAAAAACTGCCAAGTGTACATTGTGACTTTTTTATATGTTGCCTCAATTCTCCCTATGCCTTTTCTGTTTTAATTATAGCTTAGAAAATCTCTAGGGGTAATACATTTATACCCTATATACTGTATATTAGTATTACTTATCTGTTTTTAAGATTACCAAAGAATATTGTTCTCTGGTATCAATTAAAACTTATGTAAGAATTTATAAACAGAATAGACAATATAGTTTAAATATTTGTGTGAAATATTTGGTATTTTCTGACTAAAGTCAACCCTATGTGGCTAAAGCTTTTCATATGGTACTAAATTATCTTTTTTATATTCTTAAGAATAAGCATAGCACATTTTATTTTTAATTTTATTTTAAGTTCTGGGTTACCTGTGCTGAACATGCAGGTTTGTTGTTACATAGGTATACATATGCCATGGTGGTTTGTTGCACTTATCAACTTGTCATCTAGGTTTTAACCTCCGCATGCATTAGGCATTTGTCCTAATGCTCTCCCTCCCCTTTCCCCCTGCACCCCGACAGGGCCCGGTGTGTGATGTTCTCCTCCCTGTGTCCATATGTTCTCATTATTCAGCTCCCACTTTTGAGTGACAACAAGGCATAGCACATTTATTATTCCAATATTTGTATAACTCTGGCCAAGTTAAAACATTAATGCCCATCGAGATCATCCTGGCTAACACAGTGAAACCCCGTCTCTACTAAAAATACAAAAAAATTAGCTGGGCGTGGCGGTGGGCGCCTGTAGTCCCAGCTACTCGGGAGGCTGAGGCAGGAGAATGGCGTGAACCCAGGAGGCAGAGCTTGCAGTGAGCCGAGATCGGGCCACTGCACTCCAGCCTGGGTGACAGAGCGAGACTCTGTCTCAAAAACAAAAAAAAATTAATGCCCAAAGTAAATAAATCTATCTCCATATTTTGGTGGAGAAGATGGGGAAAAAGATTTTTATATTCTATTTTTTCCTGAAGAAAAAGTATCTTTATATTAAGAATGCCCTAGTGGTGTTTCATTTCCCAAGTGAAATAGCTGGTGATCTGTTCTTAGCTTTGTTGATTCCTGAATGCGTGGATAAAATATTATACTTGGAGTTCTTATCAGTAATAATATTTAATGTGTTAAACATAAGTATTGCTGGAAATCTGAATGGTGTTTACTCCTCAATGTAATGGAGACTTTTCTAGTACCTCCACTTGCAGGATAAGTTCCTACAGGGAAAAGTTTTGAAAAGAAGCAAATTCTAATGCTAAACCTTGGAACATAGCTAGCACATTTCTTCAAAGTATGTACTTTTATTATTGTATTTTTAGTAGAAATGGGGTTTCACCATGTCAGCCAGGATGATCTTCATCTCCTGACCTCATGATCCGCCCGCTTTGGCCTCCCGAAGTGCTGGGATTACAGGCGTGAGCCACCATGCAAGGCTATTGGGCTATTGGGCAGCCTAAGCCCAGCCTTTGTTACTGACACAGACATCCTCAGAATTTCTTTGTCACATCATTGTTCTTTAGAATAATAGAGGGTCCTAATAATATCTATATATTATCACATCTTGATTATGGATAGTAGATAAGGGAGATTTTCTCAGAGAGGTTTCTTGGTGCTATAGTAGCCACTGCAAAACTCAATGGAAGAATTGGAAATAGGTGAGACTTTGAATAATATGTTGAGCTATGGCAAATAGGCCAGGTGGAGGAAAAGAAGGTGGTCAGAGAATAGAGGCAGAAATAAAGCATGGTACACTTAGAGACATGAGGATGCTTGTTTTTTGTATCAGTGTATTTGTTATTGGAGCATAATGAGAGAGATATGAGGACAAGTGATTGAGATCAGATTGTGGAAGCTTTGAATTCCTGGTTAAGGTGTTCAGGTTGTGCTTTATTACATAGGTGGATGAAGAGCCCCTAAGTATTTTTGATCAGGTTTGCACTATTTTGGGAGAAATAAATACCGTGCCAAGTAACAAGTAAGTGTTTAAAGAGCACAGCCTTTACAAGTGACCTCGGCCAACATACAGCACTTAAATCCCTCAATTTTATTTGTAAAACAGGGATGATAATACTACCTACCTCATAGGGTTGTTATGAGGATTACATAAATTAATGCATATAAAGCATTTAAAACTTGTCTGGTACTTTGTAAGTATTCAGAAATATTTACTGAATTTTATAATTCAGTCATGATTATTACACTTATTGAATGCTTTTGAAATGATTGCTTAGTGCTTAGTCTGACTATAGTATTTAATATATTGATTGAATTGTGGAAAGAATTCTACCTACCCCTTTTTGCTTATGCAAAATTAAATAAGTAAAATACCACTGATGAACTGAGAAATTGTAATTTTGTATGTGCTGCAAAAAAAAAAAAACCACAACACAACAACAACAACAAAACCCTTACAAGCATCCTTATCCCAGCTACATAAGAGGTTTATATCAATTTAAAATTCCCAGATAATTTTCAATTGTTGTTTCAAGCCCTGCCTAATAATAGGCCGTATTAGTAGCTAGCATTTGGATAGCATTTTACAGGTTACAGAGTACTGTTTTATATGTTACCTCCTTTAGCTTTCACTACATCCTTAGGCACTACTCAGTGCTATAATTCATTTCACAGTGGAGAAAATGAAGCTCAGGGATGCCTAAGATCACACAGCTAGCTTGTGCTCTTAACCACCACACCATAATTCTGTTTGGCCCTTTTATTGAAACAACTGTGTCAAAACAATACAGAGTACAAGAAAATGCTTTTTCTATAGCCACCACCTTCCTCTGTTCTATACCTTGCTTTTTAAACTCTACCATGTAAGACTCATCACTTGGACAAACATAATTTCATTCATAGATTTTTACTGTGATATTCTATTGCATGAATATGCCAGGTTATTATGTCATTCCTTCTGTTGATGGAGATTTAAGTTTTTAATTTTTCTCTATCACTTGTAATGTTAAAATGTATATTATTCAACATTCTCCTTGTACACACATGTAGTAGTTTTTCTAGGGCAGTGCCTTCCAGTATAACGTCCCGTGATAGTGTAAATTTCTGTATCTGCATTAATACAGTAGCCATTATCTACTGTAACTACTGTGACTAATACAGTAGCTATTAGCCATGTAACTACTAAACTATGACTCAAGGAATTAAGAAGCTAAATTTTTTAAATTGTATTTAATTTTAATTAACTTAATTTTAAAGAGACATGTATAGCTGGTAGCTATTGGGCAACTTAGCTCTGGGTTATGTATCTAGGAGCTTAATTGCTAGGTGATAGGTTACATAGCCTCAGTGCTGATATATTTCACCAAATTGTGTCAGATTTATATTCCCAATTGCTGAGTATAAGAGTTTCATGGCTCTCTGGCAAACACACTTAGCCTTAATACTGTGCATTAGACACTATACACTTGGGATTATCTTGGTACTAGATATTTGTGGGTGATATTTAAGGAAAAATATTTTCTCTCTACAACTGGAGGTGATAAATTAATGGATGATACCCTAGTATGATTAGATATGCTTTCTAATGTATGGTAACTGAAGGGCATTGTGCTACTGTCAAGAAAATATATTAAATGTTCTGATCAAATGTTAGACTATGTAGCCTTTGTTGCTGACTAGAAGATTCATGATTGATACTTTTCCTTAAGGAAACCATCTTTATTCTGATTGATTTGCAATTAAATTATTCATATTTTAACATCATACATTAAGAGATTTTATGGACTGTTGCTGTATTTTTAAAAGTTCATACCTTTCTTTACAGATCGAGAATTGCTTAATGATTATTATAAGTTTGAGAATACTAACTTCTGTTTCTAGTCTTTCTTCTTGACCAATTTTATAATACTTGTGAGTTGGAAGTAACTCCATACATTAAAAACCATGTTAAATAATGTGACATTTTTTAAAAGGAGTTGATCTGTTATATAACAAATCTAAAGGTTTTTTTTTTTTCTCCTCAAATTTCCTGTTTTAAATCAATTCTAATCTGTTGCCTTGGAATTAGTCCTTATCATGTTTAATTTGAAGTCTTACAGTTTCTCATCCAACTACATAACATACAAATACATTTAAATAAAGCATAGTTTTACATTTTATTTTGAAGGCTAGTTCTCATATTGTTAGGTTCAGAAAGTAGGCGACAAGAGGGGACTGAATTTGTAGTCAGAAGGTGCGGTTTCCCATTTGGACTATGCTGTTTCTCATCCTCCTTACCTAAATCATCAGCATCTGTAAAATGGAGTCTACCTATAGCACCCTGTGAGCTGTGATTTACCTAACCCCTTTGCAAACCATTAAACTGTAATCAAATGTAAAGTGGCATTATTAATATTATTACTATCACTTATATATTTCTGTATTTTGTATTACAAAGCTCTTCATAATTTGGTAGTAGAATTGGAATGATTGGAAACAAAAGAATGTAATTAAAGAGAAAAAAATTTAAGTGATAGAATTAATGACATAGTAATAAAAATGAATTTGGTTAAGAGATAAAGGGAGATGTCTTTGTTAGAATTGTTATTAAAGATTTCCTAAACAGTTTGGAATTAGTACTTGTTTACATACAGTTTAACTAATTCAGCTACAATTTACTTTTCATAAATATTTTTCTATGTTTTTTTTCTTACGGAAATTATTTAGAAAATTAAGAAGAACTTGACTTTAGAAAGCAATGTACTATGAACATTTCTCTCTCTATCATTAAGTATTCTTTTAAAACTTTATTTTTAATGACTCAGCAGTGTGTTTAAATTACCACTATTATTGCTGACCATCTTTAGTTGAGATTATGAATAAAAGGGAGTCAATTCTGAATCCTAACTTAAATTATAATCTCTGAAAAGAAGTATTCTATGTCGACATAATTTTATGAGTAGGAAATGATTGATTAGTAGATAAAGAGGGAACGTTATAAACACGAGGATAATTTCACAGAAATTTTCGGATTTCCAAATTTGATTTGGAAATGAATAGGGAGACTGTTAATGACCAAAATCAGAGATTTTAAGTAAATGAAATGAAAAACTTTGAATAGAGAGAGGAAGAAAATACCTGAATGAGAAACGATGCACACACAGTTGGAATAAAGTCTGAGTGATTCATGGTTTGTAAAATAGAAGTTGACTTGCAGCTCTGGTAGATTTTATAGGAGAATCCTAAAACAGGACTGTTGCCGAAGATATATTGTAGAACATTAGAAACAAGTTGGTAGAAGGTCTGACTGTCTTTAATAAGGACACATGATAAATTTGATGTGCTTATTTTATTACCATCTTTAGAAAACTAAAGAATGCAGAATTTAGAGTTTTACTACATTTACAATTAGCCTTTCTAAGTCACCATTGTGGGAATTGCAGTAAACTTCACTGCTAAGAAAGATAATTCTGGACTTCAGTATATATGAAGTTAACTTTTATGCCAAGCACTTGCACATTGAAGAAATCTATGAGGATTTTATGGAAACACACCTGTAATGTATTATTCTAACATTCTCAAAAAATCTCTCTGATCCCAAGTATAATAATGAGTTATTATATATAATTGCTTGAATTGAGTTATGCAAATTAAATGTAATCATTCTAAAATTTAATGTTTGAATATTAATGAAAGAATAGTATTTAAGAATTATGCTATTTTATTAGTGCACTAAGGAAGAGATTAGTTAATCTTGTAATGCTTTATGTGTGTTGTATGTGTTATGCTATTTAAAAATCTGGTATCACATTTGACAATGCTTTTGATATTTCTTTTTTCTCATAAGCCAGCCTAGCTTTCCTAGGCATTCCTTTGTTGTTTTTGTTACTGTCCTTTTTTAAAAAAAAAATTCAAGTGTTTTCAAGAAAACTCTTTCTGTATGTTGGTTATTTGAACCCATATATGGAATTTTACATTTGTTGCTGTTAAATTTCATCTTACTAGTTTTTATTAGCTCTTTGTTCCAATATTTTGAGATATTATAGAATCTAGATTTTCTCATTCACCATGTTAGCTATATTTCCCAATTTTTTCATCCGAATATTTGATGACTGATATATATGAATTCAGTAAATTAATGATTAAAAAACCATTTAGTTCATGCAAATCCTCTGGCATGTTACTAGAGACCTCCCTATAGATACTGTTTGGATTTGGTATTAAATCAGCTCTGAATCCATTTTGCTATATTTTCCTCAAGTCAATATTTCTCTATTAATGAAAGTATCTTCATATTATCATTTACACATCTTTATAACATCGAGTTTCATAAAATTGGTGCTGTTCTCTCATTCGTTATCCTTGTCTTGTAACCAAAAAAGGAAATGGGTCTGGTTTGGTTTAATGTGTTCTTAGTTGTCTCACAGAACTCCTAATATAGACCACTTTCTATTTTCAATGCTTAAAAGCCTTCTAACAAGTAATCTATTTGGTTGAAGATCAACATCATAATTAAACTTTTAACAAAATTGAAATCATATTCTTATTTTTCTCTATTCTAGCACCTTTCTCTGTAATGTCTGAGATCACACATAGATTCTTTAATAACATCAACAGATTTTTTAGTACAATCATGGTCAGTTAGTGCATTGCAGTTGAACACATTTCTAATGAGATGAACGGTGTTTGGTCTATTTTTATGCCTTTTACATTGACTGTACATTGTATACCATATAGCATCTTAAATCAGCATGCCAGTATAACCCATTTATAACATTAGTGAGCAAATGAGGATTTAGCTGAAGTTTATGACTGTTCACTAAAAAAACAAAAACAAAAAACAAAAATTCAAAGCTCATGTTTTCCAGAAGAGAGATTTTGAAAATTTAGTTTATGTGCTTAACCAGTGTTAACCAGTGAGACTATTTTGAGAATCTTCAAGTAGAAAGAGAGGAATATTTAAATTCTAATGAAGTTGCCTATAATTTAGCCTTCAGAAAGAAAAGAGCTGATAAATACTGCTGAGTGTCATGTCATTATTACTTCATACTATGTGTGTTTGTATATATAAATCATTTAATAATTTGTTTAATTGAAAAATGTGTTTTATTATTTCCCCGTCATAAAACCATTTGTTAATATAAAATTGCTGCTTCATTAAAAAGTTTGTAGTAATTAAAAATTATTTTTTTCTAGAAGATATGAAATTACATTCTTAGAAAATAAGTTAATAATTGGATATACTCAATTTTCACTCCTTTCCTCTTATAAGCAAGCATCTTTCTTTTGCAAATGCGAAACGGGTGATGAATGTTTTAGAATTAATTTAGCATGTGGACTAAAGATATAGAGAACAAATTTTCTTACATAATGTTCTCTTTCAGCTCAAGAAATTATTAAGGGATTCTTTTGCTTATTAAACTAGCTCTGTGTCATCAGTGTTCTTTTGGATGTTGTAGCACAGAGTTAGTGAGACTGATTATATGGATTCAGTCCCAAAGCAGGCCAGCCAGCCTCTCTCTTATTCTCTGTAGTAATAACAATAACTAGATGTCATTTATTAGACACTAAGGATGTCAATTAACATTACCACATTTAATCCCAAAAGAAACCTGTGTAAACCTCTGATATACAGTGAGGTTTAGTTGACTTTCCCAAGGATACAAAGCTTGTTAGGTAGTAGAAGCAGATTTTGAATATAATTGTGACTTTAAGATTCATGCCTTTACTACAGCATTATATTGTACCATCATTGACCATGGAACCTTAACAATAGCCAGCTGTCTTACAGATGTGTGCCATTCATCATAGAATTGTCTGGACCAGAAATTGTAAGCCAATCTCCTTCATTAGAGTTATAATTGACAAGTACATGTACTGGCATCTGTGAATCAGTTGTGCCACAAATGATTTCACATAAAGCATAAAATAAAACTGAAGTTGGAGCCCTGGAGAAACCAGTATTGGCAAACAAAAGAAAGAAGTCTAGTAAAGGAGATTAGTGAGGAATAGTTGACGGAGTATGGTGTTCACAGAGCAAAATTTTAAGAATGAGCAAGCTCATAAAAATAATAACTTCTAATACATATTAATTACTCTGTGTCAGATATTACTTTTTACTCATTTAAGTCCTCCAGTGACTTTGCTTTTTAGGTGAATATAATGAAGCACTGAAACTTCAATTTGCCCAAAAGTACCCGGTGACAGGTGTCAGAGCTAGAATTAATAGACCCAGAAAGGCTGGATTCTCAGTCTATGCACTTTACCAGCATGCTATACTGCCATTTTGAATTGTCACATACCCAGAAAAGCCTGCTGAGTTAATGACTGAAAATTGCCCATTGGATCCAGTATTTGAAAATTTAAGGATGATATCTGATTGTTCTTGGTTAGCAAAGAGAAAATAAATGGTGAGAAAATGGAAATATTGAGAGAAAAAAAAGTTTCTGGCTAAAAGGGAATGTGAGAGAAAGAATGTAGTAGCTAGGGGAATGCAAGGACTTATGGAGAGAGTGTGTCTCTGTGTCTCTTTTATAGAGAGAAGAACTAGAGAGAGGATAACTTGAACGTGTTTTCAGCCAGAACAGTAAAAGATGCAGGAGGAAAAAGAAAAAGGTGATTGAGTAAAATCCCCATGTGAAGTAAAGGAAATAAAGAAGTAATACATTCGACATTGTAATTCATTCAGCTTTCTAATTCATTCAACTTTCCTGTATTAAAAGCCTGCCATGTGCCAGGCCCTGCACTTGTTGCTGTGTACATGGAGGTGAGAGAAAAGAACATAACCCAGCCTTCAAGGGTGGAGTGAATTAACAGAAACCTTAGCCTTGAAGAAGAAAAGAGATGCTTCCTCTAAGTAGTTCAGTGAAGGAAGCAAATATGAATTCTTCTGTTTTATAAGTGAAACAGCCTTAGATTTTTGGGCACCTTTTCTATGCTCACCTTGGTTCAGATAGCAGAGATATAATGTTCAAAGTTAAAGAGCTATGATGACCCAAGTATCAGAGTGTGGTTTTGAGAACCAATAGGGATGCTAGTTTAGATAAAAAAGGGAAAAGAAGGCATGTTCCTCAGCCTAGTCCAGACCTTCTGAATCATAATGTCTAAAGATGGGAGCCTAACATTGTGAACTCCTTGGGTGATTCTTCTACACTCTGAAGATTAGTACCCCTGCCCTAATCATTGATGATGGAACTCAACATTGGTTTCAGTCTGACAGACAATTATTATATCTCCTGTCCTATTTACTTTCAAAATTACTGTCACTTATGGAGACTTGATGATAAATATGTAGACATTTAATTTAATCAAGCCATAAAAGTTTTACTTCTTTTTCATTACTATTTTCTGCTTTATTTAACATTTTGTGGATCTCAATTGAGCTATAAGTGAATGAATTTCACTTCTTTACAGTGAATTCCCGAGATATGCCTATTCAGCAGTGAGTAGTAAATGGTTCAACATGAGCTGTTCCTTATGTAAACATACAAAAGGCCTGACCCAGACTAAATCAATTTAAAAAGAAAAACATTAAAGCTATGTTTCCTGTTATATACTTAAAGTCTTCTTTGGTTCCTTATGATTACATTATTGACCAACTATTGCAGACTTTAGTTTATCCTCCTACACCACCTGCTGAATGGTTCAAATGGTATGGGATAAGAGTTTCGGAAGGGCAAAGCAATTACAATTATAACTCCTACATTTTAGCCAATAAAGCAGCTTTTTGTGCTAAGGGTAAGGAAGTCATGGGCTTCTTGACTCACCCCCTTTCCTGATTTGAATTGCTAAAAGGTTTTAAAGGCTGCAATAAGGAGACAGCGAAGTTCATAGAGCTTTTAGAAGTATGTGAAGTTGAGACCAGAAAATTTGAGTCCTGTTTATGATAGCAAACATTTCTAGGAAACATTTAATTAGTAAATAAAACAACAACATAAGGCTTTTTTATTAGAAGACGTTTACATTGTATTTTTAAGGCAGACATTGTTAACATTAGGCATTCTGGTCCTCACCATAGGGCAAGCTATAGTCCTTTACCTATGATTAGCTACTTAGTCAAGTATCATTCTGTTAGAATTCTTCTCTCTAATTATTCTGCAAGTGTTATTTGTGCTAGGAAAACTTGGTGTTCTAAATCAAAGTTCCTTGAATAAAATACACTTTAATTTTTGGCATTGCAATCAGAATGTTTTTCACTCCTGCCAGTCTTATTTTTAAGTTATAAAGTTATTTGCTTAGGGAAAATAGCATTTTAAAAGTTGTAAAATTGTAAAATGATTTTCAATCTTTGAAAAAATAAAAGTAAATTATTTTTGAATCTTGTGTCTGTAACCATTTACCAAAAACTTAAAAAAAACTCTAGTGTGCCATGAGATGTGAAATATCTTTCAGAAGACATCTTGCACTAATAATGCTTAATGAAAGTTAATGTACCCCATAAATGTATACAATTATGATTTTTCATTAAAAATAATCATTTTTAAAAGCTAGCATATGGTATTTGAAAACATTTTGAATATGTTTTCTTAATTTCATATTGAAAAACAAAACAAAAATGCTTTTAATATTTCATGATAACTGAAATTGGTTTTAAGTATGTATAGGACAAAACAGGAGTATATCTTACATATTAAAAAATAGAGATTAGTGACTATTTCAAGTTGGGGGAAAACATCCTCCTATTTTTTGGAAAATAAAGTAAATCAGTGCATTACTACTGTATTTTCATATAACGATAAAGAAAAATAAACTTGGGGATTATGTAATAAGAAAGAAAAATTAAATTTTTATCTGCCAGAAAAACTATCCTATATTTGTTTTATTAGAGAAAAAGTAAACTAAACTTGTAAATTTTATACATATTAGCTAATTCTTCAAAATATAATATTTTATTAACTAAAACCAATAAGCCAAATGGTCTACTTTTATAATTTGTAATAGAAATTTTCATTTGTACTTGGAAAACTATCTGTAGATGAAATACATTGATGTTTCCTGGTTTTGATAGCTCAGAAGACTAAGACTGTTGAAGAAACTGTGTTTTAAAGATGCAAGAATATTTTTATTTGGCCTAAATTTTACACAATAAACTTTTTCTTGGCTTAGAAAGTAAGAGGTTTATTGCATACTAACCAGCATACTGTTAAGACATTGTTAAGTTGATGAAACAGGTCAGGTTAGAAAATGTGAGTAGAATTCATTGGGTTTGATTTATTAAATTGAGTATCACTGGTGTACTCTGCTCAGCTGATGTTTCTTTTTAGAATCCTAGTATGTGCTTTATCTAGCTAAGTCTGTCTTATTCTCACTTTCCAATCATTTTACTTCTATTTGACATTTTATACAGAGTCTGAGGAAAGATTTCAAAGTAGGGTTTTTTTTTTTTCCTGACACTTTTTGAAGTTTTTATGATGTGATGACTTCTGTGCCAGGCTTTCTATATATTATCTCACTTAATTTTCATAATTAAGACAGAAACCCAGCCTTTTCTCTCCTCTTGGCTATTGTGCTACTACAGAATTTATGCAAGCTGTTTGGCAGGGGAGAAAATGCCAAGTTTACAAGGCAAGCCCATCTTGTGGGCTGCACCTCTTCCTCAAACACTGGGCCTCATACAAGTCTCTGATACTTGGTACAAAAGGGCTTGTCCTTGGCTGGAAACCTCCATGCCATATGCCATTGCTTTCCCCACTGCCTCTCTCCAGGCGCACTGTGCAGAGCCTTTTCAGGGTTTCTAGATGTGCTACTGCCTTGTACCTTTCAGCCGTTGAATCTGCTATTTCCTCTGCTGGAGATTCTTTCTTGTATGAAATTAGATAACTGGACTTTTTTGAACTTGTTTCTACGTTGCCTTCCTCTTTCCTGGGCCTCCCAAGTCTGGGTCAGGTGTCCCTTCTGTGTGCTTCCAATTTTATTTTATACATAACCTTTTGGAGTATTAAGTGTTGTATAATTGCCTCTAAATCCCCTATTACACTGTAAGTGTTATGAGGGCAAGGACCATCCAGGGACCTATTATTCTTAGGGCCTATCACAATACCTAACATACAGTGCCCAATAAATATCTGTTGAACAGATAATGCAAGTCAGGTCACTGGAGGAAGGGCTGTTTTGGTAGAATATAGTTTTGACAGTCCTGACTAAGGCTATGAGTAGGGAAGAACCTGGTTGCTTTCTACCACTTATTACTTTACTAGCAGTTTTATTTTGTCACAATATGGTTTTAAAATAGAGTCATTTTCATGTAGAAAAAGAGCTGTAGAAGAAGTAATGTTGTATTTTGTAGAAGAAATTAGAGGACACTATATTAATAGAAATATCTTCTAGGGACAGTGACGACTAGGAGAGTTGTGGGTTTTTTTCCCCCATAGTAAGTCATAAAATCTTTGTCTCTATAAATCTTCCTATTCATTTAACTATCTATTTAATCTTCACAACATCCTAGTTATGTTTCCTTTTTTCTTGAAAATATAGTTTATTTTGCCTTCTATCCTTATCTTTTTTCCCCTTTAATGCTAGAAATTTGTCTATTTTTGGCTTTGTTCATCTTCTCTCTTTTTTATTGTGCTCTATATCCTTCCCTCTTTCTTTTAGTTTATTCTACTTTTTATGTTCAGCTTATCGAGCCTTTTTTATTTGCTAAAACTAGTATTTTAGACAATAAATTTTCCTGTAAGTGCCACTTGAACTGCATCCTACAATGTTTAATGCATAACATTTGCTTTTAAGTATTAACTTTTATTATGATTTTTTGGACCAGTGGATGACTAATTTAGAAGTGTGTTTTAAAATTTCTAAACATAGGCAATTTTGTGAATTCTCTTCTTTAATAAAATATCTAACTGAATTGTATTGTGCTCAGAGGATACAGTCTATATGATACTAATTCGCTGAAATGTACTGAGGCTAGCTTAATGGCCTAGCAGGTGGTTGGATTTTAAATGTTCCTGTGTGCTTGAGAAAAATATGTATTCTCCAGTTGTCAGATACTGTGTTTTGTAAATGTTCACCTCATCACACATACTATGTTTTTCAATTTTTCTGTATTTTTTTTCTTATCTGCTTAGAGGGTTAAAGTATTCCACCATCGATGACAGATTTGTCAGTTTCTCCTTGTAGAGCTATAAGTTTTTCTTTCATATGTTTTGAGGCTCTTTTTACAAATAAATTTAGAATTGTCTTAACCTCCAAATGTACTGAATCTTTTGTCTTCAGGCAGTAACTCTGTTTTTAAATAGAGTTAAAGTATATCTTGTATAATATAATGTAAATATAATTACTTAAGTTTTTTGTCAAATGTTTGCCTAGTATATATTTTTCCATTTGTTGACTCTTTCTGTGCCCTGAAGTTTTAGGTGTGTCTCATAAAAAACAGAATATTAACTGTGATTTATTAAATGCCATCTGACAGTTTTTATCTTTTAATGGGAGAGTTTACATTATCTATATTTATGCTGATTATTATGTTGGGATTTTTATTTGTATCTTCTTCTTATGTGCTTTCTACTTGCCCAACTTTGGTTTTTCATTTCTGACATTCTAATTTTTATTTATTTGGAAGTTATGTGTTCCATATCTGTTATTTTAGTGGCTACTCTAGCAATGTTAACATGTGTACTTAACAAAAGTCTGAAGTTAATATTCTTCTTCAACAATATAAGAAAATTAGAACATTTTATGTCAAATTATCTGGTCCCGTTATTTATATACTATTATTTTCCTGTGTCTTATTTTTGGCCTATTTTCTCATCACAATTTAGACATCATTATTATTAATTTAAACATAATATTTGTTTAGACTTACTCATATATTTACCAATGTCTTCCTAGTGATTATTTCTTGGGATACTTCGGGCTGCCTGGATTTAGGACTTGGCATTTTCAATAATTGTGGAATAATTCTCAGATATTATCTCTTCAAATATTGCCTCCTCCTTGTTCTGTGTATTACCTCCCGCAAGCTTTAATTAAGCATTTTTTAGACTTTCTTTCTCTATTCTTCATGAATATTAACCTTCTTTCATTTATAGTATTTCCTTGTCTCTTTGGATTACATTCTGGATTTCATTGGATCTTTCTTTTTATTCACTATCACTCAAGCTGGGCATGCTTGAGTTTTTTTGTTTTTGTTTTTGTTAAGTCTTGTTCCCTGCTCATATTTTGAAGATGCTTTTTTACTTTTTAAATAATTATTTTATATTTTATATTTGCTAGTCTGTCCATTGCTTCTGCTGTTGTGTGAATTGTGAATTTTGTCTGTGAGTGTCTCATTTCACTTGGAACCTGATCTGTGGAAGAGCTTTGAGTTGAAATTGATTTCATCCCAAGATATTGTGCTTTTACTTTTGCCTTTGCCTGTCATCTGGCAGCACTGTCTACCTAGAGCAAGACTCTCCAGACAGAATTTTTTGTTCATCACATATTTGAGACCCAAACTTCCAAGTGCTAGCTCATGATTGCAAAATCTTGGAGCATTGTTTTTTGGTTTGGGTTTTGTGTTTGTTTGTTTGTTTGTTTGTTTGTTTTCCTCTTTACCCATTAGTAAGGTAAAGACAGGTAAGTTGATAAATTGCCTTGTCTGTTTCTACATGAGCATGAGGAGGACTGTTGCTTTAAAAATATATTTTGAAATATAGACTCATAAAGAATTACAAAAAATATTTGGAGAAGTTCTGTGTGCACTTTACCCAGTTTCTCTCAATAGAAACGTCTTGTGTAACTATAGTACAATATCAAGACCAGGAAGTTGACATCAGTACAATCAATACACAGTTGTATTCAGATTCTGCCAGTTTTACATGCACTTATTTGTGTTAATGTATATAGTGCTCTATGTAATTTTTTCACATGTAGATTCATGTAACCACCATCACAATCAAGATACAGAACTGTCCTATCACCACAGAGCTCCCTAGAAGTGCTCTTTCTAATTCACCCTTTCACTGCTGGTGACCCTTGGTAATCTCAGCTTTATGTGAATTGTCTTCTATTAAACAGATTGATCATTTGCGTGAGCCCTGAGCTTCCTCTCCTCCTGTGCAGTTAACAGAGCAGAAAATCAGTGTCTGCAGGATTTAGCAGAAAACTGTAGAGTAAAAGTCAGCTTTGGCAGGTGCTTATTTATCATGGTTCCTGGTTTCACATTATTTGGAAGACTTTCCAGTTTCTGTTATTCTCTTATTGGTGTTGGCTCCAGGATGTGTCTGAAAAAATACTTTAAATTTTTTAAGCAATTTGGTTATTAGAGCTAGGAGGTTCATTCAGAGTTTCTAATATGCCATATTCAGAAATAGGTGATAGTAGGAATGTTAAGGAACATTTATCTGTATCGTTTTCTTTGCAGTTCATTCATAGAGAAGTGGATTTGGTTTTATCTTGATACTTGTGCATTTGTGATTAGTTGGTGATTCAAATATGCTGCTCATTCAAAATCATATACGATAATATACTTCCATAATAGTCATAAAACTTATAAGGTACTTTATGAATAGTTTTTCAATTACACATATATTTTATTTATCTTTATAATAGTCCTTATACCAAAATAACTAAAGCACAGGGAAGTTAAATAATTTCTGCAAGCTCATGATCATTGGAAAGTCTGAGACTAAAACTCACATAAATCAACTGCTTATCCTACTTTCCCCAGCTGAGATTTGGAAGGTTTTGCAATTAACTTTTAAGTTGGATTTATATCCTCAAATATTATAAATTACTCTGAATTTTTTCAAATCAAATATGTCACATATATGTCAATATATCAAATATATAACTTAATTTTAAAAGCAAGCAATAAGAAAAAATGTAGAAGTACTAATCCTGATCCCTAAAAGTTTTAAATTTGAAAATTACATTTTTGGAAGTATCTGGCTATCACTCAAAATAGAAAGTATTGCATAGGGAAGAAGAACCTGTGGGAAATCATGTTGTCAACAAATGATGACAGGAGAAATATAGCTTAATTTAAGCCCCCCCCCCCCCGCAAAAAAATGGGAAATTTCAAGCCTGAATGCAATGAAAACTCTAATGAAACTCGGTGTTTTTGTGATTGTAATCTTGTAATTATACAGTTTTTCCATGTGTCAAGAGAAATAGGAAAACGGTTGTTTACATTGGGATTAGGTTGATTTGTCTTTTAATATAGCACTAATTTTGTTTTCATTTTTTTTCCTTCAAAGGCATTCTTAAAGTATTTTAGTTCACCTTAAAAATATGTTTAGGGAGTTTATTTAAAATGTACAGAGCATTGGCTGTTTTAAAATAAGTAAAAGTAATGTTTATATGGGGAGTAATAATCTAGGGAAATAGGTTAGGCCATCAACTGCCTCAGATATTTGCTGGCGATCAGAATTTATGTGGCCCTGATTCAAAAGTTTAGTGTTTTAAAGACTATGTGCTCTTATTGCTATGTACAGATACATTCTCCACCTGAGATTTGTAAAGATTTATGTCAGTTCACATCAGTGAATTGAAACAGCATTTACCTATTGCTAGATAGTATAGATAGTTCCTGACTTCAAGAAATGTTTGGCATATTTGGGAAGACTGATAAGTCAATGTGGTATTATTGTATTTACAAGTATAGAGAGACCCTAAGAACACAGATTTGGGAAGGAGGGAGTTTGGAGGAAGGGTGATCAGGAAAGGCTTCATAAAAAAAATGATAGCTGAGCTGGGCCTTTTAAGAATTAACAGAATTACACCAATATTTAAATGAAACTAGAACATTCTTCTACAGAGAGACTCTCAAAATGCCTCTCCTTCCTACCCCCACTGTCATTCATTCCTTTTCTCTTTAAGACAAATTGAAAGGATTAATGGCCCACTTATGAGCCCTGTTTCTAATGCAGTTCTTGAGTTTGTGTAAAATTTTAGGTCACTTTTCCTGCAATTTTTCTAAGTTAAAAAGGAGAAGAAACAGATCCAGCTCCTACCTTAGGAATCATGAGAATTATCCTCAGTTTCTCTGGCTCCTGCTATGGCTTGTTGATCACTGGCTATTTGTTCCCCTTTCCCCCATTCATAACTCCCTGTGACGTCTCACTACCTGAGCTGCTTGCTTATTCCACTCATGTCTGCTCCTTGCTTCTCTCTTCACTTGAATTAATTAATATCAGCCCTCACCTTGCCTGGCCCAGTCCTGAGCAGCTGGCCCAGACACCTGCTCTCTTGAGTCTGAGTAGTCATTCACTGTCCATTATCGTTTAACCAGCCTCTGGGAGTGCTTATTCTGACCTCCACACCTTCTTAGTCAACCAAAGCAAAAACTGAATCAGATTGTGCCTTTTTCTGTACTTTTCACACTAGGACCCAACACTCCCCCCATCGCCTCCGAATAATAAGTTTCATTAGCGTTCAACTGATGTAATTAACTTAATTGTATTTTTTCTAATATCTGTAATTGAAACTTTAAAAAATATTTCTACTAGTAAGGCTATTTTTATTCGCTTTGTTATTTCAGCTTTTCTGCTGATAAAAACTTTTATGGGGACCAAATACTATTTTTCTTTTGATCATCTACTTTAAAACTTTTCTGAACCAACAAAACTTAACATAAGAAAAAGGTCCCGGGGGGCGGAGCAAGATGGCCGAATAGGAGCAGCTCCAGTCTTCAACTCCCAG